>NC_056748.1:941410893-941450893 GCF_019279795.1 Protopterus annectens
TGCCATGGCATGTAATTTCATTTGGAGAGGATGCTAGAATCCAATTTAGAGTAAATGGTCTGGCAGTGGCTTTATTGCACCTGGTCAATGAACTGAAATGTTGTGAGAATTTCACAATGTATATATTATTACCTGGTTTGTCAGAGTGTACGGTTTGCCATTCTGTACTGAGATCATCTAATGTTATGGTTTCATATGGGATTCTTAAAGAGATCCAAGAAAGGATATATTCAACTGTGGTGGTAGTATTATCTTTTGGGGGGTATATATATCTATAATCAAAATCTTTTTTATGGCTCAAGTTTAAACAGTGTTATAATGATTTTACAAATGGTGGCTTTGGGATAATGTGAGGGAAAGAAAACGTTTCAGATGTGTTTTTATAAAAAAAATGGCAACTCCACATACCTTTTCATTGGATTTGTTATGTTTGATAATATTAAATCATGGTGGTACAATTCCTTTGTCTTTTGTTTCATTTCAGTGGTCTGCTAGGATGCTTAGTAGGTGCAGGGACATCCACACATGTATTTGTGGGAGTTTATTGTAGATACTTCTCAGATTAATATGAAATAGATGAAGTCTGGGGTGAGACCATGGACGTGGTGCCAATTGGAGACCAAAATGTGGTGATTTGGAGCTTGTTGGGATGCTATATTGGGGGTGGATGAGTATAGAGTAGGACCAGGCTTTAGATGGATATCTCCAGTTAGTTTTAAGGATGTAGATATGTGGATATAAAAATGAAGTTTTTTTTATTTGATTTTTTTTTTTTTGTTTAATGTTGAGTTTTGGAGAAGTGGCAGCTCATTGAGTATTTATTCTGGAAGAGCAGGATGTAGGGGGTTATTGGAGGTGTAATAGTTACAACTCTGTATAAGGATTATGGATATAATTTGTATATAATTGATGGTGGTAAGATGCTGTGTGTGCTAGTTAATTGATAAAGGAAATTAAGAATGCTGGTATGAAAAGCATTGTGCGCTACTAGTATAATAAGTAAAGTGGAGTTGAGGTTAGGCTACAGCTTTATATTTGTAAGGAAGAGATAATGAAAGGGCTATTAAATGGGAAATTTGTAATGAAATTTGTACCACATAGAGGTAGCGGGTGATGGTTTAGTAATGACCTTTGAA
Organism: Protopterus annectens; assembly: GCF_019279795.1. Taxonomy (NCBI): domain Eukaryota; kingdom Metazoa; phylum Chordata; order Ceratodontiformes; family Protopteridae; genus Protopterus; species Protopterus annectens. The sequence goes on from NC_056748.1 coordinate 941,412,030, forward strand.
ATGTGCAGAGGTAATTGTTGTGCAGAAAGTTATGCAGATAAGTTAGCTGGAGAAATTTATAAAGATGTAGGATTTGCTTGGAAACTGCAGGAAGAATAGGATAGTTAGTTCTTTAACCACTATAATTTTTATAACTGGAAATGGGAGTAGTACTTTAGAGGTTACTGTGGCCTGAGTATTGCAGCTTGAAATGGAAATAAGTATGGTGATAGTTGTAGGTAGAGTTCGCTTATGAGTTGGAGATGGCTGGACATAGAGGTGTGGTCGCAAATAATTTTCCCTGTGAGAATAGGGTTAATAGACATTGGGCTGAAGTTATGGTTAGTATAGATGTAGAGTAGGATGGGCGGCCATGGTGGTGCAGTGGTTAGCGTTGCCGCCTCACAGCAAGAGGTTTTCTGGTTTGATCCTTGGTTGGGGTACCTTCTGTGCGGAGTCTGCATGCCCTCCCTGTGGTTGCATGGGTTTCCTCCAGGTACTCCACTTTCCTCCCACATCCCAAAAACATGCTGTAGGTGGATTGGACACTCTAAATTGGCCCTAGGCATGAGTGCATGCATGTGTGTGCCTTCTGTGGAAGATTGGGCTCTGGGCTGGCAACTCAACACTGTAAAACTCCACTGCCAATCATGAGCGGACAGATGATCCACTGTGGTAACCTCTAACCAGGAAAAGCCGAAAAAAGAAGGATGGGGTGGGAGAGAAATGGGGATGGTCTAGAGGAATAAAGTCAGCTCAAGCAGTAGAAAGGGTAAATGGAAAAGTAAGCACATAGACTGAAACTGCATGTGTTCCAAAATCAATCTAGCAGTAGAAGGAACAAACTAAGTACATAATTACTGGATAAAAAAAGAGCATATTTATTATCCTGGTGTTTTTAACAAGGACTGAGATAGAAAGGCAAGCAATATGAGCAGAAAGAAGTAGCTTGACAACAGGTTCCTCATGTAAAATATTTGAGTAAGGGTTGATGGCAAGAAAATCTTTGCTATGACTTTAAAAATAATGTTCATTGTGCTCTCAGTAAAATTTACTGTCAGCTATCAGACACTTTGGCAGAGAAACTGAGTAGGTCTTACAAAGAGCAAGAACATGGGTCTGTTTACACCAACCTTATTACACTCCTCTAGTGTTTTTTTGAGCACATAAAATAATTGAATATACAACAAAGCAGGCATTGCTACATTAAAATTTTGATTTTTGTGGGTTGCACTGCAGAAATACATGCCTTGTATTTGCTTAGAATTCCACTTACTATTTACAAATTTCAGTGAGTGATTTGGTGCCCTTGAAATATGGATGGGAATTATTCATGCAAAGGCAATAAGTAGGTTTATTTTTGGTAGTATATAACTTGTACACTATTTATACACATCCTTAGCAAGTTGCAGGCCCACTGTTTTTAGAAGGATCACCATTTTTAAAAGATTTTTCAGTCAATCATGACTGTCATTAAAAACTTGTCATCATAACTCTGCTCTTGGTAAGAATTTAATTTAATTCATTCCTTTATCTACCTATTTTCTATATCTTCTTGTATTTAATCCAGATCAGAACTGTGTGAGTCAGTATGCATCACAGCAAGCAAAAGGTCAAAGGCAGAAAATGTTCTTGACACAGCATTATGGGTGTCCATTCATTCACACTTACCTACATACCTAGGGCCAATTTAGCAATGCCAGTTTACCTGACAGCATATCTGAGGAATATGGGAGGCAACAGGAGTGTCAGTGAGTGCATGGAAGTGCCACACACATGCTTTCTTAGTAGAGAACTAAACCAAGGAGTTGAGTGCTGTGAGATGTTAACGTCATCTGCTGCATTACTGTGTGACTAATCCAACAATAATTATTTTTATTGCATATGGATCTCTGTCTTTTAACTCTAACATCAAGCTTACTTTAAGTTTTGCGTAACAGTTATAATAGCCAATTTATGGTCAGGAAGACAAATTTTCATGCACATAGTATTACTTATTTTTTTTTTTTATATTTCCATTTGTTAACTAGAGTGAAGCATGAATTCCAATGGATCATTTTCAGGACCAACCCAGGAGTGTACAATAGACAATAGATAACTAAACTGATATATTCAAATGCATACATTCACAGTGATGCATGATGAAGCATGTTTTGCAAGGAAACAGTCTTCATTATAATGAAAATACAACTTTAAGTAAAAAAATGCAGCATATATAGTACCTATGCACTGTATATGGTGTATGCAATGAGTTTTATGGAGAGGGAAGGTAGACGGGAGGGAAAGTTAATGAAGTATCAGAAGGATGAGAAAGAAAATATGGATTGGGCAGAGAAAGACTTCACTGGTAGAGTAATAGGGTGCTATGAAGGAAGTGAGATGATAGGAGGAGGAGGGAAATGGATTTAGGTCAACCTTTAGATACTATGAACAAACTATGATAAGGCTGCACTGAAAGGCCACAGTGCAACCTTGCATGAGAGAAACACCAAACTGGCCACACTACACTGTATGAACTGCCAAATGGTGCAAGTTACATAGGAAAGTGGAAGGAGGCCTACAAAAAGTATGCTATAAAGTTAACAACTGCAGAAATGGATCAACAATCCAAATTATAATGTTATAGGCAATGCAAGAAATATGCTGTGTTGGTGTGCCAAGGTGACTGGCCAAAAACAGGTAATGCCACAGACATGACAGGAAATGGAGCAAATCGTTAGTATGAACAGTGACAAGAAATGATGGAAATGATTAGTAGATATGCACTCTCCATAGCTATAGAAAGAATATAATAAACTCATACCTTCTGTGAATATTTGCAAAAGGGAAAGCCACCACCATTTACAACAAAAATACACTTGCAGAGTGGAATGAGAAGTTGAGTATGGTACATAATACAGGGACATTCCAGCATTCCAGACACATGCAGTAATGTATGGAGAGAAAAATAAACAGACACATATGCAACATTAAATAGGTTTAATAAAACATGAGTGTAATACAGAGATATACAAGTAAGTAGTGTCATGAAATGGGGAGCTGGCACAAAAAATAAAATTGTATGCAAGAGCAGTACACAAAACATATCCCACTATACCTAACAATGTACACTGGGGAAGTGGCAAGACAGGATACTATCAAACCATACATGCAGCAAACATGCAGAATCCCAAAAGAGGGTGTGCTAAACAGAACAAAGGGACACACTATGCCAGATAAACACTGAGTGTTATAACAAAGTATGTGCAAATTGTGTAACAAAGTTAAGCATGGAAAGCACACAGAATGCTAGCAAAGGTCAGAATAACAGCCTGTGACTCTGGAAGAGCCACAGTGTCATGTGACCCACACAGCCCTTTAAAACTTGCACATATATGGTGAGAAATGTAATACTGAGCTGTATCCTGGGGGAGCTGGAGAGAGGCCTAAGGCATTTATATCAACTGATACAAAGATAAACACAATGGCCTGTATGGTTAGAGCAGGTATGACACCATTCATTCTGTATCATGCCCTGTTAATGGTGAAGACATGGTTGCTCTGTTTCTGTATGGCTGAAAAAGGAAATGCTCCTCATGTATTTACAAGAGACGATAATTCTGTGGGTGGCATACTCCCATAAGAAAAACAAATGCCTGGGATGATGTAGTGTTTCACTTAAAGAGGTGGCAAAAGTAAATTCAGAACTGAGAACCAGGGGATGCTGTACTGCAGTGTAATTTTCATGGGCTGAAGACTCACCTGTTGCAGATTGCACAAATATACTATGGCAGACATTATCCAAGGCTTACCTCAGCCATAAATGGAAGACATAAGGTCAAATGTGGCACCCCAAAAAAAAGGATATGTGATTTTTAATGAGTCACAGCATGGTAGAACATCACTTATCAATGCAATAAACTTGTAATAGACATGTGACAAGCATGGGCCACTATGAAATGCCTCCAGCCATAATGTCCTATAAAGTATGTAAAACAGTGATCTAATTTACTCATGGTAAACTTGCCCAGCCATGCATACATAACAGAAATTATGAAATATCATCAATAAAGGATGAGAATGCTGTAGTGAGTATCTTCAAAGAATGTTCATGATAATTTATTTATTTATTTATTTTACATTTGTTGACCGGGCTAGTCTAACTGGATATATGTCCATTTTCAGTAGAGGCCCGAGGAGAAAAGCTCCGAGACAATAACAAGGACAGAAACAAAGAAACATTTATACAAATAGTACAAATAATATATTTTTTTTTTAACAGCCAAAAAAAGAAAAAGTTCTAGTTCAGTTTCAGTAAGCAGAAAAATACAAGAAGTCATAATGGGGAGATACAAAAAAAAAAGAGAGCAAGAAGTATTTAAGCTTGCCATATAAAGAAGGTAGAGGAGTTTCAGCAAAAGAAATCAAGTTTGAGAGTTAGAGTTAGAAAGAGGAGAAAATAAGTATCAGTCAGGCTGAGAGCAGGGGCAAAGCCATTTGGTTTTCATGAAGTTTTTCAGCTGATTCTTGAAAAGGTTGGTGGAAGTAAGGGATGTGATCTCAGTTGGAAGTTTGTTCCAGGAATTGCCAACTGCATTTGAGAATAGGCAGTCTCCAGCTTTGTTAAAGGATTTGGTAGTGGCTACTTGTAGTTTTTTTAGCTGATCTTAGGGTAGGAAGGTTTTTATAAGAATTTACTAGGTTACATAGTATGGGAGTGTTTGAAGGATGATGTAAAATCTTGTGAATAAAAATAAGTTGCTGGTAAACTAGTTGGTTTTGTACTTCCAGCCATCCGAGATGTCTAAGGTTAAGGCAGTGGTGAGTACGGAAGGGGTACCAGTGGCAAATTTAGCTATGTTGTTGTAGGTGGTTGCTAGTTTATTTAGATTAGTTCTGGATAGGTTGGTATATATAGGTGAGGCATAGAGTAGGGTGGAAATAAGGTGGGTTTGGGAAATAGAGATCTTTGCTGATTCTGTAAGGAATGGTCTGATTCTGTAGAGGAATCCAAGTTTTCTATTTACTGATTTAATACTAAGCGTTAATATGTGAGTCAAAGGTAAGATGGTTATCTATTAATACACCGAGGAGTTTGGTGGTGGTTTCAGGGGCTATTTCTGTGCCATTGTTTGATTTTACTGTGAGATTGATAGAGGGGGATTTCTGTGTGGGAGTAAATAGAAGTAATTTAGTTTTTTTAGGGTTCAGGAGGAGACAACGTTGATGGAACCAGTTTTCCACTAAAGTAAAGACAGTTTGTGTGTTAGCCTGTAATTCAGCAGGGGATGATGCGGCACATACCAGAGTTGAATCGGCAGCATATTGTATGCATGTAGTTTGTGGAAGGAAGTTTTAGATCATTAATGAAAATTGTGAAAAGGAGAGGTCCAAGAATAGATCCTTGAGGGACTCCAAGGGTGATAGGGAGCTGAGAAGATAGATTGTTTTCCCAGAGGACTGCTTGTTTCCTGTTTTCAAGGTAGGATTGGAACCATTTTACTAGTTGATGATCAAGGAAAGTGATTCAAGTATATTTAATAGTATTTGGTGGTTAACCATATCAAAGGCCTTTGAGAGATCTATAAAAGAGCAGAAGATAGTAGGTTAGTATTCCTGTTTTTATTAATGCTATCTGTAAAGGATAGAAGAGCTGTTGTGGTACTGTGGTGAGGCCTGAAACCATGTTGACAGTCAACTAGAAGGTTGTTTTGTAGGAGATACTGAAGTAATTGCCGATGGATGCATCGCTCCATAATCTTTGCAATGGGGGAGAGAAGGGCTATTGGGCGAAAGTTAGATAATTCATTTGAGGTACCTCCCTTATGCAGAGGGATGATATGGGAGATTTTCCAGATAGATGGGACATAAGATTCAGAGATGGTTCTGTTTATTAGGATAGAAATAGGGTAGGCAAGTGCACCAGCTGCGACTTGCAGGAATTCAGCTGGAAGTAGGTCAGCTGATGGTGTACATGGTTTTAGTTTAAGAAGCAAGGAGTGTATCAAAGATGTTGGTACAGGTTGAAGGTTAAAAGGCTGGGGTAATTTGGTTGGTGAGGGAAATGTAGTGGTGGAGGAAGGTGGTAAGGTGGTTGCTAGTGCTTGGACTGTTTCAGAGAAATAATTATTAAAGGTGTTGGCTATGTGGCTGGGGGAGGTTTGGGTTAGGTTTGAGGGGGTAGGTGTTTTGGACTGTCCTGGGTGGAGTAATTTGTTGATACCTGACCAAAACTTTTGCGGATTATTTTGTTGGTTTTGTTGGAATTTGAGGTAGAAGTTTTTTTTGTCAAGGATTATGGATTTTTTTGTGGAATTACGAATTTGTCTAAAGTTTAGGTGATCTATTGGGTTTCTAGTTTTTCTCCATTTCGACCAGAATTTGTTCCTTAGTTGTATGTTTAGCCTTGTGTCCTTAGATAGCCAGGGGGCTGGTTTATTTTTTGTTCTGACAGTACAGGTGGGAGCATGTTGCTCAAGGATCTGCAAGAATGTTTTGTTAAAGTGTGAAATGGCTTTGTCAAGAGGTAGGTATTTTAGGGGTGACCAGTTGCAAGCTTTAAGCTCAGCTTGAAAATTACTTGGGTTGAAATTGTTTTTGTTTCTGGTCGTTCTAAAAGTTATTAGATTATGAAAGTGGGTCTTTTGCCTAGTGATGTAAGTAAGAGAATGGTCACTAATGTTGTCAGGGAGTATACCTGTTTGATAAAGATGGGGGTCCTTATTTACTAGAATCCAATCTAAGGTAGTTTGTTTTTTGTTAGGTTTGTGGATCCTGGTTGGGAAGGTAATGGTTTGGTGGAAGCCAAAGAGGTTTATATGTGTAGTGGGAGTGGGAGATGTACAGCTATTCCAATCAATATTAAAGTCACCAAGGAGTATGGTTTCTTGTGGTAGGGATATTGAAAGCCAGTTTAGGGTATTTTCGATAGTACTAATATTGTTCCCAGGGGGGATGTAAGAGCAGATAATGTATATTGATTTTTAGCATTAATTTGGAGCTTTGAGGTTAAGATTTCAGAGTTATTAGGAGGAGGAGGTTGCATATCTAATGATGTAATCTTCAGTTCAGATTTGAACAGTATTGCTACTCCACCTCCCTTTTTATTTAAACGGTCTAGTCTGAGAATGTTATAGCCTGGTGGGACAATGTCATTATCTTTTGTTGTAGGTTTAAGCCATGTTTCAGTAAGGCATAAGATGTCAAAGGAATAGATGTCTAATAGGGCATGTAGTTGGGTTATTTTGTTATTAACACTTCTTATATTGAGTTGACCTATAAGTAGAGAGTAAGGGCTTTTTAGGACATTTAGGGGAGTGGAAGTAGGGGCTAATAGAGTATTTGGGATGGAGAGATTAGGACCAGGGTTTGGGTGAATGTCACCGTGTAGAAGTAAGCAGTTATGAGGGTTAAGTGATAGTTTAAACAATTTATAAAGAGAGAGCTGTCCTTTTTTCATTTGTAGGTATTTAATATGGGTTAGTCTATGAAACTGTGGTAGAATGAAGGCTGAATAGGATGTTATGTTACAGTGTGTAAGAGAGGTGCTAGTAGAGAAAGGGTGAGTCTGTCTTGGGAGATGATAAAATGTAGCAAAGGATGAGAATTCACAGGAAGTAAGGCAATGAGTTGTAAGTAATAAGGTGAGCCCAATGGATAAGAAAAGAATGTTGGAGAAAAAAGGTTGATGATGATTATACATAGTTAGAGGTGTAGGAGGTTTGGCTAAAAATAAAGAAAAAGAAAATTTAAAGTGTAGTCATGATAAGTGGAGTGCTTAGGGAAAATAGGTAAGTGTGGGTGTGGAAGGTAATGGCTAAGTAAATGGTGAACAGGTGTGTTAATTGCTATGAAGTTTGTGAAGAGAGGTAATTGGTAGATTAGGGCTGAGGGTGTGGTTAGGGAAGTATAAGGTTAAGTGCACTGGGGGTGTGTGGGATTTGGGGGTAGGGTAGGGGAGCGGAGTGAGCCCGCAGGGCGAACGGAGTGGGTAGAGACAAGATGAGTGTTTGGCATCAAGTGAGAAAACAATCAGTCAGAGAAATGCTTAGCTAGAGGGAGAGATAAGTGTACTGGTCTGAAGAGTCAAGAAAATGCTATAGTGGTGGCAGTAAGAGAGACAGACAGTTTACTAAAAGTGAGAGGGGAAAGATCTAGGCAGAGGGAATGGCCTTAAGGAGGTGTAAGGAAAAAGATAACTAAGAGATTCCTATATGTCTGGAAAGAAAAAAGTCTCTGTAGGGAGACACAAAAATTGCAGGCAGTACAATAGAATGTATACAGAGAGTGAAATGGCAGATGGTAGCGAGGGGGATAAGGCTGCTGGCTAACCTAGGTTTGGAAGTGTATCTTAGTCTGCTAGCAAGTAGTAATTACTATAAACACATAGTAGTCAGTAACACATAATGAATGGAACAACTTAATTTTCAGCCGGTAGAAAAGGAGATATCTATGCATATTGGCTGGTAGGGTGAGATAAACAGCACCAGAGTCCATAGGGCAGAATGTACATACACTGTCAGAGTCTGAATTGTAATTAATAATACAAATCACATCTCAACAATTAAAACCAGATCAAGATATCAATGTGTGCCTATATTCAACACTAAAGAGAAGACATTGATGTTCTATTTATCTGTTGCAGTATTCATAACATGAGGGATTTCCCGACTGTAAGCGACCCGACATTGGCCAGTATACAAAAGACTTCACTACTGTAGGGTTCGTGGTACATTGCATGTAGGCTTTGAATGGACATCGGCCATAAGAGTGATGCATATGTGCACCATCCTCAGAACTTCTCTGCCGCTAGATCCGAATGCCAGATTCCAGCATATGGTCTGACTCCGAGTCATTTGTGATTCTTCAAAATTCAGATAACTGCCCTGTTGGGGAATTTTTTTACTTTTGCTACTATCTTTGGTTAGACTTCATGTCATCCAAGAGAGGCAAGTGCCAATGTGGAAGACAAATTCCACACAAGGATAGCTACCTCCACTGCCTTTTATGGGTAGGCCCAAACCACAGCCATAAAAACTGCTCTATTTGTTAGGCATTTGTCCCAAAGACTTTAAGGAGTAGATTATCTGCCCTAGCTATATACCTTGATAATCAGTGCTTAAAGCTGCTAGCAGAAAGTGCTATTGAGGGATCCTTGGTGTCCAAGGCCAAGTCAATTATGAAGCGGAAGGCCAAAAAACAAAGGCCTGAACCTTCTGCTATGCCTCTGGATACCAACATCTCTCTTGAGGCAGAGGACAGCCCAGTGATATGCCTGGTTCACAGCTCATATTTGCAGGCTGAGCCTGATGTCCCTGTTGACTGCAAGTTTCTCTTCAGATGTCCTTATGCAGACCCTTCTGCAATTTCTGGGGCTTCTGACAAGCCATCAAAATTGCTGCCCTCCACTACCCTCTTACCATCTGTTAAGGACAGCAGAATCCTGGATAGACTAGGCAAAAAGGTATACACTTCTGTCACTGTAGCATTCAGGGCCATAAATTACCAAACACATATGACCAAATTTGCATTAGAACTTATGTCCCAACTTTCACGGGTAATTGCAGGCTTACCTGAAATCAGAAAATAACACCTTGGCTACCTCTCTACTTGGCACTTCTTCTCAAGTAGCACATCACTCCATAAAATGTAGCTATGGATCAGTTATAAGAAGATTTTCTTGGCTAAGACTTCAGCCCTTACCTGAGGACATAAAAGCCAAACTTATGGATGTTCCTCTGGACAATTCGACCTTGTTTGGACCTGCAGCTGCCAATCTGTTCAAATCATTGCAGGGAAAGGGAAAAGAACTGCAGAAATTGAAACATATTTTTGCTTCCCCAGTACCCAAGTTCCAAAGAAATTACCATGCAAAGCCTTTATTTGAGTGTAGACATTCCCATCGCACACAACCGAGAAGAAAAAAGAGTGACAGGAGACCACAACAGCCTAGGGCCCCACCGCCAACTCCGCCACCTAATTGGCCCTTTCCAGACAAGCAGTCTTCTCTTTGACTTCTTTTCCCCTCCCACCCACATCCCACTTTCTCAGTACCTTCCCCTATCCCTATCAGCCTGGGAAAGCATAACCCAAGATGCCTGAGTCCTCTCAATTGTTTAAAAAAGGCGCTTCATGATGTGGGATCAACTACCCTCCTTCAGGGGCATTCCCCAACCTCCCAGGGAAAAACTTACCTTTTCCCCAGAGGTTTTGTTAGAATTAATGAACCAACAAACCACCCAGAGTGTCCCCAAAAACCAAATAGGCAAAGGATTTTACTCCAGGTTATTCCTGGTGCCCAGGAAGAAAGGTTCCCTGGAGATCCATTCTAAACCTGTCCCACCTCAATACCTTCCTAAGAGTACTTTCCGAATGCTGACCCTCGAGACTCTGTTCCTACTCATTCTGCCTCAAGTCTTCATGATTACCCTGGATATCAAAGATGCATATCTGGACATTCCCATCCATCCCAACTACAGGAGCTGTTGTGCTTCTCTGTATCATCATGCCATTTTCAATTCTGTGCCTTGCCTTTTGGACTTTCTACTGCACCCAGAGTCTTCAACAAATGCCTTGCTCCCATGATTGCACACTGCAGACCTCAGGAAATACACATCTTTCCATATCTGGATGTCTTTCTAGCTACCTCCACTGAGGAGCTGGAATGAAATATTGCCTTCACCATCAGTCTTCTACAACATTTGGGGTTCACTATAAACTTACAAAATCAGTTCTCACCCCTTCCCAGGATCAGATTTTCCTGGGGTACAGGATGCAAACAGATCTTATGAGGGACTATCTTCCCCCACAAAAGGTACAGGCCCTCATCTCTTACTTCCAAAACATTCTACTGCTTTACCACATTACAGCCAGCGAGTTCCTCAGGATCTTGGGCCTCATGGCATCCACCAGTCCCATGCACCCCTTAGCCAAACTCCACATGAGAAAATGGTAATGGTATCTAAAATCAGTTTGGATGCAACACCAGCACCCCATAGAATTCTCCATTCCCCTCATCCCCCTGTGTGAAGAAGGAACTTCAGTGGTGGATACACCGTGTCCCTCAACCCAAGACTACCCTTACGCTGTCCTGTTCCTTGCCAAGAGATCTTCACAGACTCCTCAAACATAGGTTAGGAAGCAACCTTTGGCCACCTGAAAGCACCAGGGATCTGGTTTTCCTCTCAAGTGAAGGAATACATCAGTGTAAGGGAAATGAGGGTGCTGCCATTGGCCATGCAAACTTTCCACACTTTATTCCAACCAAGACCTCTGTTCAAAGACAATATGACAGTCTTCTGGTATGTAAACAAATGGGGGGGGGGGGACAAATCCTATCTATTATGCAGACTGGCTCTTCAGACTTGGGAGCTGACAGTAAAATTCCAGATAACCCTTCAGGCAGTGTACATCCCATCCTCTCAAATTTGCATGAGGTCCCACCATTAATGGATGCTTCAAAGAGATGTGTTTCTAGACATTGTCCATCAGTGGGATACTCCTCAAGCAGACCTTTTTATGTCCCCCATGAGCAGACAACTTCCACAGTTTTGTGCCAGAGACCCACATCCTCTGGTCTGGAAAATGGATGCCCTTTCTTTTTCTTGGAAGGGGATGTTTCTTTATGCTTTACCTCCCCTTTCCCTCATACCAAAAGACCTGTCCAAAATTCAGAAGGACAAACCAGAATCTTGCTGGTGACTCCATTTTGACCAAGACAGCACTGGTTCCCTCTACTCTTGCATTTAGCCCAGGGCAATCACCACAAGTTACCTTACAGAGCGGACCTCATCACACAAGACAAATGGATCTTCATCCATCCTCACTTGGCAACTCTTCAGTTGACCCTGTGTGTGACGGGGTACTAATCCCTTTCAGACACCTATTCTCTGAGGATGTGGTCAAAGTCCTGCAGGAGGCCAGAAAACCAAATGCCAGAAAATCTTAGTTAGCAAAATGGAAGATATTTTCAGTCCGTTGTCTGAAATGAAAGTAGGACCCATTAACATTTTGAATTCCCCTGGTTTTGACTTATTTGTGTGAATTATAGTAACTTCTGCACAGCTCGAACAGAGTATAACACACATATAGCCAACACTAGTATTCCACCAAAATACAGACTAAATCCACTCGAGATGATAAAAACAAATCTTTTATTGAATATAAGGTTTAGCGCTTTCATCTGTTAAAAATCAGACTTCCTCAGAACCAAAATGGAGTACTTCCAGTTCACATTTAAATAACCTTTTTGGCGCCAAAAATTCAAAAGGAAATGGAGCTCTTAAAGAGACATAGTCATAATAACTCCATATATACATACTACTATGCTAAAAACAGCTAAGCATTTCAACAGATCCAGTGTGCTAATATAAAAAATGACAATATAATGACAATGTAATAAAAATAATTATGGTGAATGAAATAAAATACACTCTGCACGTACTAACTTCGTCTTAAAACATACTCCAAATATATGTAATAATGAAATGGTAAAACTTGCATGATAAGTGCTCATAAATTGTAACAAGTCAACAAGATTCAAAATACAATGGCAACATTCATGATATATCTATGCCATGATTAAAAATGGTTTAATACTTATATTTTCATTTATGCCAGGTGACCTAATGGCATCTGTCAAGATTTGCCACTTACTTTCTTTCATGGCTAAAAGTGCTTTCCAATTTCCCCCATAAGTAAATACTTCTACATGATCTATAATGGCAAATTTAAAACCATGTGATTCACCATATATGGATATGTGTTTATAAAGTGCATTATTATTATCTTTAATCTTTATCTTATAAATATGTTCATATACTTGTTTCCTAAGGGCTCTCTCTGTTTTGCCTATATAGAATGCACTGCAGGCATAACATGTAGCAATATATACGACTTGTTTGGTGCTACAATTTCCTTCTTTGCATTTAATGTTAGTCTTGTTCATATCTCCTAACTTAATATTACCTACCTCATTTATGGCATAACATTGTTTGCAGGTACCACATTTTCTAGTTCCCATCGAGAGCTTTGTATTATGTACAGTTTTTTGTTTAAAAGCTTTCTCCAATAATTTTTTAATGTTGGGTGCTGTTTTATATACAAAGCTCGGGTAATTGCCCAAAATGGAAGCTGTATCATCATTTACTGTTATTAAATTCTAGTGCTGTCTTAAAATATCTCTAATATACTTTGTGTAGGGAGTATACATCAAGACGCAAACTCGATTACAACACATACCTACATCGTCATATCCCTTCTTTCTATTATAAATCTTCATAAAATCTAATGACTTACCCAATAAAGGTGGAAATTTTTTACCCCATTCATTCTTCACATAGTTGGAAACTTGTGATAATAGGGCTGAGGGGTATCCTTGATTACTAAACAGATCACTTATTCGCACAACTTCCCTATTCATGATTTCTCTAGTAGATGACATACAGGCTGCCCTAATACATTGTCATTTGTAAACATTTCTGAATATAAGGGGAGGGTGATAACTATTAAATTCAATATAGTCATTTGAAAAGGTTTCCTTCCTATGAATTTGTGAAATAAATCCCTTATCAGAATGGCTGATATATGTGTCCAAATATGCTATGCCACTCTCACTGATGCTATGAGTGAACTTTAAAAAATTCATTGTGCCATTAATAAATTCCATAAAAGAATTAATCTCATCTTTTGGACCCTTCCATAAGATGAATAAATAATCCAAATATCGTGTATAATATGCTATACTGGAATAAAATTGGCTCTTGAACACATATTCTGTTTCCCATTCCAACATGACTAGATTGGCAAAGACGGGGGCACAAGAGGCCACCATAGCCACACCTTTGCATTGCCTAAAATCTTCCCCTTGAAAATGTATATAATTATGGTCCAAAACTAGTCCCATAATATCTACCATAAGGCATATACGGTCCCAGTCCATGTTTGAAAACTTTCTCAGACTATTACTGAAATACTCTAAACCTATATCCTTAGGGATACATGAAAAAAGATCCACTACGTCTATGGTGATGAAAATGAGATCCTTATTCCATATGTCTGATGTAAGCTGACTAAGAAACGTCCAAGAATCCTTTATTAAGTGAGTGATTTTTTCATAAATAGGCTTTACCCATCTAACAATAGCGACTCCTAAAGGATATGTTTTGGATCTTGAACCAGAAACTATAGGCCTAAAAGGAGGCTGGGTGATACACTTGTGTACTTTGGGAATTCCTATAATAGTAGCCAGAGTCGGATATTCAACTTTTAAATATTGGTAGATCTCACTAGCAATTCTATGATCAATAAAATATTCTTCTAATGTTAGATCAATTCTTTTGTAACCAATATTAATCTCATTTAACGATACTACTTCGTAATTATTTGATGAATACAAAATATTATGCATTTCATTAACATAATCGAATGTATTATATATCACAATTCCGCCCCCTTTGTCGGGTTTCATTAATCTAATATCTTTATTGCTAATAAATCGATTTAGCATTGTCGTTCTACTTCATTCACATTGTCCTCAATATCTAGCTTATAACTACTGTTGGTCTTAAGATTTTTCTTAAATTTATAAATATCATGACACACCATCTTCTCATAATTACCCACTTGATTATTTGATATGGGTATATACGTACTTCTCTTTTTTAATCCAAGATGTTCAGTCGGTCCTTGTTGCGTGTTATGTTCTCTAAACTGCATAGCTAAATTGAGTCTTCGACAAAATAATTTGACTTCCTTAATAATATGCACAAGTTGGAAACCCATAGATGGAATAAATTTCATACCTTTACTGAATAATGTAAAAAATTCCGGTGTAATATTCATATCAGTATAATTAAACACCTTAAACCCATTGTAAGTATGAATAATGTTTTCCGCTTGGGTTTTATTCCTATCATTATGTTCTGGACACTGTTTGCTATCTTGACTATCAAACTCAACCGTGTGCATACTATGAGATATGTCACATACTGAAAATTGTTTAGGAAACTTGTCTGCTTTAACTATTTTATTTGATTTTTTGCCGCAGGGTAAAATCTGCCCCCCTGAAAATTAGTTTCCTTAATGAAATATTTACCTTTATTTCTATTATATACTGTGTTATCAATGGAAGTTCTATCCTGTGGCCATATATAAGCTCTATTTTGGTAATATAACTCTACATCTCTCTGTATTTTCTTATTCTTCCTGTTGAATATTCCTTTGGCCTTTTGTTCAGCATAGTAGAACTGTTTGTCATATAAATCTTTCCACTGTGTAAACGATATATCATTTACTATATCTTGGTTCAGTTTCTCAACCTCTCGAATCAGGGTGGACAATTTCTCATCATTGAATTTGATAAGCATATTCATATATTCTATACCAAAATTATCAAACATTTTATTAAATACATTAATAGTACCTATGTTGTATTCTAGGCCCATAGGTAATTTAAAAAAATCTAAGGCCTTTAGGTACTATTTGCAAAGAAATACACTTGGCTAAATATGCATTATCTATCTTAACATTCTTTATATTTAATAATTTCTTTCCAAGCATATTAATTGAGTCCCTTATCGAGCCCTTAAAAGGGGCATGTTGTCTTGCTTTGTCTTGACCACTACCATGTTCAACATTAGTACCAAAATCATATTCATCCCTTAAAAATAAATCAAGACAGTCATAATTATGTTGACCCACTGTCCTGTTCATGCCACCTGAAACATGTCCAGTGATTTTATTATGTTTATGATAATTGTTTCCTAAGAAACTGGATACAAATCTATTATCAACAGTACCTTTTAATTGTTCAGTACGAGTTCCGGTGACAGCAGAATAAGTTTTCATGCCATTGTGGCGTTTAGGTCTCGCCCCTCGTCGTTCGGCTTCTTCTCTAGCATGAAATAAACTAAAGTCAAAAGTAAAATCATTCTCCAAGGTGGGACTGATATTCGTATTCCTGTAATTTGTAGATGGTAGGTCTTGCATAGAACCCCTCTCTTCTGTGTTGACCACTTGTCCATTAGGAATATCCATCTGAGTACTGGTATCAACACCTGTAGTAATAAGTGTACGCTTAACAGTAGATGTACGCTCACATCCAGCTCCTTCTGTTGCCTTGGGGGACATCAGCAACCTTCCCACTAATTCAATAAGTCTGGTGACTTCAGACTTGAGGGAAGATACCTCCATCTGTAGTTTGGTAAATTCTTCTCTGTTCAATGAAGCTTGTGACTGTTCTGTGATCTCCTCCATGCCAGCCAACAACACAAAACAACTGAACCAACCAACACCAGAAACCGACTGTAGAAGGAAAGAGGCTAGCTGGTAAAATATAGTAACTTCTGCACAGCTCGAACAGAGTATAACACACCTATAGCCAACACTAGTATTCCACCAAAATACAGGCTAAATCCACTCGAGATGATAAAAATGAATCTTTTATTGAATATAAGGTTTAGCGCTTTCATCTGTTAAAAATCAGACTTCCTCAGAACCAAAATGGAGTACTTCCAGTTCACATTTAAATAACCTTTTTGGCGCCAAAAATTCAAAAGGAAATGGAGCTCTTAAAGAGACATAGTCATAATAACTCCATGTATACATACTACTATGCTAAAAACAGTTAAGCATTTCAACAGATCCAGTGTGCTAATATAAAAAATGACAATATAATGACAATGTAATAAAAATAATTATGGTGAATGAAATAAAATACACTCTGCACGTACTAACTTCGTCTTAAAACATACTCCAAATATATGTAATAATGAAATGGTAAAACTTGCATGATAAGTGCTCATAAATTGTAACAAGTCAACAAGAATGACCTATCCCTTAATCATTCCGTACACTTACCTACCCTTTTCCCTTCTCTCCAGAGCTCTAGTGAGAGGGTCCTCCATTCCTTAGATGTCCACAGGCAACTTACATTTTATTTGGATAAGACCAAAGCTGTTAGAAAGTCTAATCAGCTTTTCGTTTCTTACCACCCCGGGGCCATGGGGTGGGCTGTGTCCAAGCAGAATATTTCCTCCTGGATTTTTAAGACTATTTCCTTCTGCTACACTTACTATGATAAGACTCTCCATTTCCCTGTTAGGACTCATTCCACCAGGGTTGATGCCTCATCTGGGGCCTTCTTCAAGGGATTGGACACTAACTCAATTATTGAAGCAGCCACATGGACCTCAATCCATACTTTCACCAAACACTATAAATTAGATGTAATTTCTAAATCAAGAGCAGGGTTTGCTAGAACCATACTGCAGAGCTTCCTGGAAATCTCCTCGGCTACTCCCTTCTCCCTTGAGCTTTGGAACACTTCCTCATGTAATGAATACTGCAACAGATGAATAGAAGGACATAGAATAGTTGTGTAAAATCTTTCCATAGTGGTAGATGTTCTTCCCTTCTCTGTTGCAGTATTTCTATCCCTGCCTTCTTCCCACTGCCCTTGCTTCTTGGATGATTCTTACTCTCCTTCCTTAGGCTGGCATTCCTCCTGAGGCAGTCAGTTCTGGGGATGGTGTGTACATATGTCACATTTATGGCAGACGTCCGATTGCAGCCTACGTGTGACGTACCATGCACCCCTACAGTAGTATAGTCTGTTGTATATTGGCCAACGTTGGTTCACTTACAGCAGGGAACTCCCTCATGTTATGAATTCTGCAACAAAGAACAGAAGGACATCTATCATTATGCTAAGATTTTACACAACTATTCTTTCACCAATAGTCCTGTGAAGCCCTGTGTTGGCATTGTGGCATACAGGGATAGAGCCCTGAAGAGACTAAAGGGTCTGTGTCTGCTTACCATTAATTGGGGGGATGGAAGCATGTCTGAAGAAGAGTACTGCATACAAGTTCCTTGGTGAATATCAGGACAATATGGAGGTATCCATTGTAAAGGGGGCTGAGGAAATATGTTGACTAATGAAACTTGCAGAAAAGTGACAGCCCTGCTCTACGCCCTTTGCATGCATAGCCTGGGGAGCAGAACTGGACATGCATTGGCAAGTAGGGTTAGCATCACATTAAAAAGAAATGGACAAGGATGTGGTAAATGGATAGGCATTTAGCAGTAGTGGGGTACACAGACACAAAAAAAACAGTAATGTGAAATCATGAATATTTACCTGCATGTGATGTTCATAGGTTCATAGGTTCATAGGTTTATACTAGGCTATCTGCCCTAAGGCATTTATAAGCCTAGCCCAAATTATTGTGGCTTACGCCACCCCTTATATGAAAAAATACTGTGCCCATTAGTTTGTTGTGCCTCTGTCCAGCAGTGACCCAGAGATGATTCCCGGGGTAAACCTACGATCTCCCATCCACAGATCTAGATTTCTCTTGAACAGAGTCAGCGAGGTGCTCTGCCTCACATGGACCGGGATTTTATTCCACAGCATAGGGAGTCTCTGAGTGATAAATCTATCCCTCCAGCACGTCCTATTTATATCCGTGCTAAGGTTTAAGTCGCTTGCTCTAGTGGTTTTGGTGGATTTGGATTTTTTGAGGTGGAGCATGTCCATTAATTCCGGGTTGGACATGGCCTTGTATGTCAGGCACATGTCACCTCTGAGCAGACGGTATGCGACTGAATAGAGCTGGAGTTTCTTCAATCTGGCAGCATATGACAGATTTTGGAGTCCCTTTATCCTTTTGGTGAGGAACTTTTGGGGCCTCTCCAATTGCTGCAGATGTCGGGTGAGATACATCCCGAATGGGGCATTGTACTCGATCATTGGTCTGATAAGTGAAGAGTACAGGGGAACAATGACCTCACTAGATCTGGATGTGAATCCTTCATGATCAGGTGGGCAATGTAGAAGGTCTTTCTAACCACTTTAGCAATGTGAGTGTCAAAAGAAAGGCCACTGTCAACCTGGGTCCCCAGGTCCCTGATAACCTCTTCTGTGCTTAGTGGATTGCCACCTATATGGTAGTTTGGGGTTACCTTGTTTTTCCCGAAGGGTATGACTATACATTTTTGGCGTTTAACTTCAGGCCATGGCTCTGGCACCAGCTATCTGTTTCCGTGAGTCCCTTCTGAAGGATATCAGTGTCCGATGCACTTTCCACTATGGCGCCCAGTTTGCAGTCATCTGCAAACTTTGTCAGCCAAAGTCCTCCCATGTTGGCCTGTACTTCTGAGAAGTAGATGCCAAACAATAGGGGGCCAAGGACCGAGCCCTGTGGGACACCACTTGTGACCGGCTTGGAGTCTGACACAGCGCCAGCAACTC
Organism: Protopterus annectens; assembly: GCF_019279795.1. Taxonomy (NCBI): domain Eukaryota; kingdom Metazoa; phylum Chordata; order Ceratodontiformes; family Protopteridae; genus Protopterus; species Protopterus annectens. The sequence goes on from NC_056748.1 coordinate 941,431,240, forward strand.
TAACCCTGTGGGTTCTGTCCTTAAGCCAGTTTGCAACCCATCTTGTGACATATGGGTTTACATTTAAGCTGGTAAGTTTTTCTACAATACCCGAGTGGGGTATTGTGTCGAAAGCCTTTGCAAGGTCAAGGTAGGCTGTATGGACTGCCTTTCCCTCATCAATGGCCTTGGTGACTATTTCGAAGAAGTCGACCAAGTTCAAAAGGCATGATCTTCCCTTGACAAAGCCAAACTGGGTCGGGTCCAATGTCTGCAAGTCCCCTATATCTTTGTTTATGAGCTCCATTATGATCCTCTCCATAGCTTTGCAGACTAGACTTGTTAAGCTTATGGGGCGGTAATTACCAGGGTCCGAGAGGCCACCTTTGTGGAGTGGGACCACAGTTGCCGTGACGCCACTCCTTGGGCACGTATCCTGTGGTAAGGCTGAGATTAAACAGCTGCCTTATGTGCGGGTTTAATTCCTCATTTAGCTCGTGTAGCACACAGCCGGGGACACCATCCGTCCCATTGATGCTGTGTTTTTAGCTTTAGAGAGAGCAGCTTTCACCTGCGCATTTGAGATGTCCGGGAGGCTACACTCGGCTGGGATAGTTATCTCTCCTTTAGGGGAGAGGGGGTGAAGTTTGCACTGAACCTGTCTGCCAGTATGTTGGCAATGTCTGTGGGTTCAGTGATTTTTGTATCATTTTGGACTAATTCTGAGCATATCTGTGAGTTTCCACCCAGGTTCCTAACATAGCTGAAAAAGGCCTTATGATTGTCCTTTGAATCCATGGCAATTTTTCTCTCAAAATTGGCCTTAGTTGATTTTATGAGTGCTCGTAATTTTTACTAATAATGATCAGGGTGACTTCCCTTTTATGGATTTTGTTCTATCATGTAATAGCTTTCTCCTCTTATTGTAAAGTTTGTTAATGGCTGGGGTCCACCAGACTGGACGTTTGCCCTTTGTGGAAAGAGTCTTGGTTTTATTTGGGATTGCCTGATCCATGCAGTCCTGGAGGTGTTCATAGAAGGCATTTGTAAGGGCTTCCGCAGCTTGGGTTGTGGTTTCCTCTGACTCAGGGGCCTTGAAGGATACCACACCAGTCTTGAGTAGTGTGAAGTTTGCTTTAGAGAAGTTCTTCACTATGGTCTTTTTGTTTGGGGTGGGGCGGATGTGGATTTCCAGTGAGATTAGTTTATGATCAGATCTCACCAATGAGGGATATACTTCCGTGTGGAGCATTTTGTCCCCATGTTTGTGACAATGAGATCTAGTATATTTTCTCCTCTCGTGGGAACAGTGACTAGCTGTTCCATGGCATTTGAATTTATGAACTCCAGGAACCGTTGGGCTAGAAAGTTAGGGCTTGAGTAATGTTCCCAGTCTATATTCGGTAGTTGAAGTCACCCAATATGATGGTGTTTGGAGATACATTTATACCCTCCAGTGTCTTCAGGAAGGCTGTGTGGGGTTCCTGAGTTTGAGAGGGTGGCCTGTAGCATGCTACAATTTGTAGAGCAGTTTTGCCTATTGTTAGTTGCACCTGGATGGTTTCAAGCTTCATGCGTTGCCACCAACCTGGAGGTGTGAGTATCCTTTATGAATATGGATACACCCCTCCTTTTGTGGAGTGGTCCGGGTTTTGGGGCGGAACGCATGATATGAGGTAAAACCTAATAGTGCCGGGTGCTCTCAGGAGCCTTGAACCAGGTTTCAGTTACAGCACAGACATCGATGTTCTCCATACTGAGAAGGGCCTCGAGTGCGTGCATTTTGAGATTTAGACTTCTGGCATTGAGCAGCATTACCCTCAATTTCTTCCCATTTTTGTTTTCTAGGGTGGTAGGTTTAGAATTTGAGCCTTGCCTAAAAAGGCACTATGGGGGTGGCAAGAGCCTTAGCCAATATCCGGAATCCCAGGGTGACAGGTGCAAGCCGTCCCTTGAAGCAGCGTGGCTTGTCAAGCATGTCATCCCAGGCAGACAGACACTGGATCCCTTTGAATGACACCAGACATTAAGCCAATTGTTAAAGCTGATCATCTTGTCTCTATATTGTGGCATCATTCTTGGTGAAGGAAGGATACTGCTCAGGGTTAGGGTCATACCTGCCTGGGCTACATAATCAGAGAGCTCCTCTATGTCTCTTTTCATGCAGTCCAGGGAGGTATCGTCTCAGGTCGTTCACACCAGCATGGACAATGACTGTGTCATATTTGTACTTGCTGTGGAGTGACCCAGTGCTTGTGTTATGTGGCGGATTCTAGCGCCCGATAGGCAGCTTACTGTGACCCTCTCCTTGTTCAGCCTGGTGAGTGGGACGTCAGTGTGTCTGACTATGGAGTCACCTATGACAAGTATGTTTGGTGTTGTATTTGGCCTTAAGGGCTGTGACTGCTTTGCACACTGCTTTTGTGGTTTATGTGTTGCTTTTGGGGTGTCTTGAGGTAGCAGTTGTTTGGGTGTCTGCTTTGGAGGCCTCTGCTGTTTAGGTAAATTTTACTCAGAGCCTCCGAGTATGTCTTTGTGTGTTTATGTGTTTGATTCAGTGGAGTGGTAGCATTATGTGAGGCTGGTTTTGTGGTGTGTGTAGTTGCCTTCTCCTCCTGTCTGGTCTTGCCAGTCCTGAGTTGAGAGAGCTCAGCCTCCAGTTTGGCTAAATAGCTGCATCTCGCAAGTATTTGTGTTATGTGGGAGGAGGAGAGGGTTGTCTGTGTACATGAGGCAGTTATAACATTGCCTCAAGATTCCCAGATTCACCAGCTGGACCGGAGAGGAGATTGACAACTGACCTTTGGACATGCTAGAATAATATTGGGAAATCCTTAATTGAAAACAAGGGCCAGTGGGGAGTGAGGGTGTAGTGCTTTTAATTTTTAGTGCTGACTTATATAATTGCTTTAGTGAGCAAGTGCCAGGTAACTTGAGTGCAATGTGATACAAGTAACTAAATGCAAAAACGACAAACAGTAACTTTCTTTCAAGTGAAACAAGGAAATAAGTACAGTAAGCAATGCAGATATCACTAGTGATCCACAGAAGCTGAGAAGTTGCGTATTAGGTGAATTAGCTTCCAGGAAATAACAAGCAAACAAACAACAAGTATATAAACAAAGCTAGATTCAGTAGGCCTGGATCTAGTCTATGATAGAGCAAACAAGGTGAACCAATTTCAGTAAGATACAGTTCAAATATTCAGGCACTATAAACCTTTAACCAGAAAATTCCCAGCTCAGAAGGGCAGAGTCCAGCCTCTTCTCCCACAAGAGTGCAGTCCACGAACCTTCTTAATGTAAAATAACTGGCCTGAAGCCCAAGTGCCTAAACCAGAACTAATACACTTGGACACTGGGCTCTCAATCAGCAGTTCCCAACTTAGAAGGATGAAAGCTACCTGTCCTGCCACCACAGTGCTTGCCACAAACCTTCCTAATGTAAAACAACTGGTCTGAAGCCCAAGTGCTTAATCCAAAAGACTTGAATGATAGCTACACTTTAATCAAGTTACAACCAAGCAGTAATAAATACCATTGAATACTTTAGAGAATGTCTGGATTAGTGCTCAAGTTACACAAACAAAGCTAGATCCAGCAGGCCCGAATCCAGTCTATGCCACAGCAAACAAGGCACCAACTTCAGTAAGAAACAGTTCAGATATGCATGCACTATAAGCCTTTAACCAGAAATTCCCAGCTCAGAAGGGCAGAGTCCAGCCTCTCCTCCCACAAGAGTGCAGACCACGAACCCTCTTAATGTAAAATAACTGGCTTGAAAGCCCAAGTGCTTAAACCAGAATTAATACACTTTTAGAATAACAGACACTGAGCCCTCAATCAGCAGTTCTCAACCTAGAAGTATGTAAGCTACCTGTTCTGCCACAACAGTGCAGACCACAAACCTCTCAGTGCAAAACAACTAACTGGTCCGAAGCCCAAGTGTTTAAACCAAAAGGCTTAGAATGAGTTACACCAAGCAGTAATAAATACAATTGAGTATTTTAAGATGATGCAAAAATAATATCCCAGTAAATCAAATCTAAAACTGTGGTCAGACATTGATGTATGTCACACATGCTAGAAAAGGGTGGTAGGAATAAATAATGAGAAACATGATGGTAGATACCAATATACATTAATAAACTATATATGAACATATGGTACCTTGAACAACTTTACTACAACATAATGACTGTTATGTACATGTCAACCTTTATAGTGGTGAACATGTGAAAAACATACACATGAATAACAAAGCACAGATGTCTTGCACTAAACAATACTACAGAAATACAGGACAGTCTAATGCTCTGAAATTAGACATACACAAAGTTTATACAGTCAGCAGTACTCAGACACCTGTATTTATTTATTTATTGATTGATTGACATTTGATTACCAGGAAAGTCAGAATGGTTAGGAGCCCATTTTTAGCAGAGGCCTGGGGAAAAAAGCTCCAAAGTATTACAAAACATAAGAACAATAATTTTACAATCTTCAAAAATAATACTAAACATCTACAGTTTAAATTATTATACCAAATTAGACATAATATGAAAACATTTGTTAAGGGTAGAAACAAGTTATATGACAATGATTTAATATTTGGAGAAATTGTAGCCAGTTTATATAGAAACTAAAGGTAAGTTACTATAATACAAACAGGAATTGCAAAATGAAGTGAGACGAAAAGCAGGCTTATGGTACATTTAGTGAGAAACTGATAGAAGTAAGGAAGTGAGAGAAAGGAGGTGTAAGGAATGAATAGGTACTTGTTCACATTTAGGGATATAGTTTATCCTAGTATTGAGCAAGAGCAGAGCCAGATTTTGGCTAGGAAGTCTGGCAGAGTGGTTTTGAAAGATGGGAGGGAGGGTGTTGACCTGATGGATACAGGTAAGGAGTTCCAGGTCTTAGCAACATGGCATGAGTACAGACAATGCCCAACAGATTTCATAGCTTTCTGGACAGGCAGGAGCTTTTGGTCACTGGATCATAATGATCGACTGGGAACATTATTGTGTAGAATGATATTTAGTGGTGGAAAAGCAGATGGATGCTGAATAATTGTATAGGTGGTAATAAGCTGTGTATATATTAGTTTTTCATATGCAATGTTGTATATTCAGGTCAAATTTAAGATGATCATCCACTATCATCCCTAATAATTTGCTATAAAAAGTGACTGATGGTTGTATTATCAAGAGAAAATACTTTACATTTTGTTTTTTTCATGACAGATGGAGTTGGGGAAAAGGTATTAGTTTGTTTTTTGGGGGGCTGAGCATGAGTTGTGTGTTACAAAACCATGTTTCCTTTGCTGTCAAAGCTTCCTGAGTATTTTTTTTGGAGGTGTGCCATGTCGTCAGATGTCCAAATGACTGTGATGCATAGCTCTCAACTGTCTCGATTTTTGTCTCATATGTTTGGTCAGTTCCACATAAAATGTGTGGTTTTACTGAAGATTGACGTCACTAAATAATGATGCAAATTTGAATTTCAAACTTCATATCCTACAGAAAATGCATGCTAACACAAATTCTGTTATTCTAGCAGCTTTCTAAGCTTATAAGATCAACATTTAGAATTTGTCCCTATATTTGTGCCTTTGTCCCCCATTATTTTAGGATTTGTCCTGATTTCTTGTGCTAAGACGTTGAGAGGTATGCTGTAAAGTCATATGCATACTGCTGCATTAGGGAGGCCTGTTGTGTGGATTTGAGGAGTGTGCTTGTCAGAATGTTAAAGAGGAGGGAACCAAGGATAGAGCTTTGTAGTACACTGGAGGTGACTGGGAGGTATGGAGAGAGGGGGGAGTGCCATTTTATACTGACTGATACCTATTAGACAGGTAGCTTTTGAACCATACAAGGGTGGGCTGAGAGAGACCTAGTGAGAGCATTTGAAGTAGAAGTTTGCTGGGACAAACTGTGGTGAAGGCTTTAGACAAGTCTTGAAATAAGGAGACCAGTTTGCTGTTATACCTTGCTTTATTGACGATATCTCTATAGGTTAAAAATTTAGTGTTAGTACTGCACAAGGGATGGAAGCCATGTAGGAGGATTAGAATAGAGGATAAGCTAGGGGAGTAGCATGATTAAGTAAAGAGATCTGTATTTTATTGATGACAAGTAGTGGGGAAATATTGAGTGAGAAGGAAACAAGAAGTTGCAGGGCAGTAAGATATTTGGTGGCAGTGGAGTCTGAAAGCTGGTAGAGGGTAGGTAGGAAAGAAGTACTCTCTATGAAGAAAGAGGTGTTAGGTTGTCCTGGTATCTTCTGTGGAATTTAAGGAATAGAGAGGTTTAAAAGGCTACAATATGAGGATGTAGTTAAAATAAGAAGAAGTGAGGGTTTATTTGGGAAAAGTAGAAGATACAATATAGAATAGATAGGTACTATTGCTGACATGCAACTTATATATGCACCACGAGGATATTAAAACATGGCAAGTGATGATTACAAAATATCTGCATCATCCCTGGAAAAGTGTATGTACACAACACAAAGGTAGATTGATAAGGTATGCACAATGTGGTCCAATACAACAGCTAAAACATACATAGATACGCCAGTACTGAGTAGATTGATGGGCAGAGTTTGTTTGTTGAGGAAATACTGTTTACTTAATAGCTGATAAACTGAAGTGAACTTATCAATTATAAAGACTAGACTACTTTATTATTAAGTGCAGTAAAAAAGCAAATCACGAGTTGTATCTGCTAATTTAAAATTTAGATTATTTGAAGCTGTCTGACTACAGCTAAATTCTCTTGAAGTCCTGCTAACTCTTGTCTTTTAGCATAGTGAATAAGATCTACTATTATCTTTATTAGCTGCCTGATTGCAATATTCAATATATCTAGAATATATATATATATATATATATATATATATATATATATATGTATATAAAATAAAGTAAGCTCACATTCAGGCCCTTACTAACAAGGTCATACAATCAAGCATAGGAGTTACAAGGCAGGTAAGCCATAAGACCAGTTGTGCCTTGTCGATATCTATTGTTATAATATGCCTCCTGCTTCTATAAGAATAAGGCAAGTCAGGTCTAAAAGAATAAGGCAAGTCAGGTCAGGGAAGATATATCCAGCATCATTTTGTTTAATATATAATAATACTTTATTCCATAGAGATGGCAAACATTGGAGAATAAATCTGTCCCTCTGGTGTGTTTTATTTATAGAATGGTAAATATTTATGCTTTATTTTTATTTTTATATGAAAATCTTATTACCTGAATCATCTGAAATAATCCCAAACACAATGATATAGCAATAATTACATTACTTCAGCAAATGGCATGGAATCACACATAATTTAACACTAGTCATAGTAATGCTGACAGCAAGTATATCATAAATGTGGTCAAGATGATTGTGTCAGTGAAAAAGTTCACAAACATATCCAAAAACTCTTCATCATATGCAACAAAGCAGCATGAGTCAGACTCTGCCATTAAAATGATGTCCATAGAAATGACACAAGTCACAGGAACAGGGACACTAGAGATCAGTGAACACATAATAACAAAAAGGTTTAACAATGCTGAAAGTAAATTAAACACACAGAATTGGTGATGATCATCTAGATGGATAGGTCATTGAATAGTCGACAAGATATCACCGTAAAGGTGACAGTAGGCATGCTGTGCAGTGCAGCACTGTCCAGCCTGACAGAAGATGACCTGTGTCCACACCGGAGAGATTTAACAGTATCTGTCATTTCAGAAATCTATGAACATGGTGAAGAGACAAGAAAATGCATCAAGAGTGATGGCCAGAAATTCTGAAGGTCCATAAGATGCTTGAACAACTAAGAATGAAATGGCGACAAAGACCACTGTAAAAGTTCAATAAATAAAGGAGATTCAGATAGCAGGAAAAAAAAACCAAGTAAATGGGCAGGCTTGAACTGTCAAATTATCAAAAATATATCAACACACAGACAACATGAGGTAAGTTGCAATGATCAGGTAAAAACTTAAAAAGACACAAGGACAACAGTAGTAAACTGCCAGCATTAGGAAAAAAAAAACATTGCTTAAGGTGCCCATAGGAGATGTCTGCTGTCTATGACCCAGACTTCTCAAAGCAGTCTGTGTCCAAGGAAGGACCAAATTTTAGTGACTGACATCAATAGTTCTCATGTATGGCTGCATCTACATTCCTTTGCAGAATGAAATAGCCATTATATGCCATTAACCACAAATGGCTATAGAGAGCTATGCACCCATATTTTGCTGCTATCATGGCTAGACCTCATACAGTGCCATAATATGTCACATGTAACAACAATAACATCAATTGTGTTAAAATGGAAATCAGTACACACCAGTTATTATCAGCACTTAGGATGCCATGTAGAAGCTATGCATATGCAACTGAAGACATGCTTTTTGAACAAGAACTGCTCCCTCCGCTGATCTAACTCTTCTGGATGCCATCACTTGAGGTCATTATAACAATGATGCTCCTCATTCCCAGTTTTGAATACCCCCTTCCATCTACAGAGGTCAATTTCAAAGTCTTTCCACCAGATGTCATTTCCTTTGGAAAGGTGCATGCTGCCAAATGTAGTAAAGCATGAGGACTCTGCCCCCCCCAAAAAAAACAATTACATACAAATGAGCACAACTAATGCAAGCCATTTAGTTATGAGTAGCATTGCCTGAGCGGTTGCCAACAAAATAACAACCTTAATGTCAATGAAACTGACCCACTATGTACCTTTCCCTAAGGTGCTGACGTAAGCAGTATGGTGCTGTATCAACACAAAGACAGGTGTCCTCAAAGCAGCAACTTGCTGTAACAGGCATTCAGCAACTGTCTGACCTGAACTGCAACACAGATTAGATTGTTTACTGCACAATGATCCAGCTATGACTTCTGCTAGTAATGATATTTAAACACAATCTATGCAGATACGATTTATTAGCTACGTATGGCATGGTAAGCTAAAAGATGCTTAAAATCCATTCCACAAAGTAAACTGACAAACATAGAGAAGACTGTTTCTTCAGAGCTGCTGCAGCCACAAACCACTTGGAATATACTACAGATATCCCTGCGTGCATGTACACACCTTTATCATATATATGGTTCCAACTATACTGCAGACATCTCTGCCTGCATGCACACAGCTTTATCATATATATGGTTCCAACTATACTGCAGACATCCCTGCCTGCATTCACACAGCTTTATGATATATATGGTTCAAATTATACTACAGACATCCCTGCCTGCATGCACACAGCTTTATCATATATATAGTTCCAACTATACTACAGACATCCCTGCTTGCATGCATACAACGTTAGCATATATACAGTTCCAACTATGCTACAGACATCCCTGCCTACATGCACACATCTTCAGCATATATACGGTTCCAACTATACTACAGACATCCCTGCCTGCATGCACACAGTTTTAGCATATATACGGTTCCAACTATATTACAGATATCCCTGCCTACATGCACACAGCTTCAGCATATATCTGGTTCCAACTATACTACAGACATCACTGCCTGCATGCACACAGCTTTAGCAAATATACGGTTCCAGCTATACTACAGTCTCTGCCTGCATGCACACAGCTTTAGCATATTTACGGTTCCAGCTATACTACAGACATCCCTACCTGCATGCACACAGCTTTAGCATATATATGGTGCCAACTATACTACAGCATCCCTGCCTGCATGCACACAGCTTTCTAATATATATATATATATATATATATATATATATATATATATATATATATATATATATATATACATATATATGGTTCCAACTATACTACAGACATCCCTGCCTGCATGCACATAGCTTTAGCATATATACAGTTCCAACTGTACTACAGACATCCCTGCCTGCATACACACAGATTTAGCATATATACAGTTCCAACTATACTACAGACATCCCTGCCTGCACGCACATACCTTAAGCATATATACGATATCAGCTATACTACAGACATCCCTGCCTGCAAGCACACAGCTTTAGCATATATACGGTTCCAATTATACTACAGACATCCCTGCCTGCATGCGCACAGCTTTATCATGTATATGGTTCCAACTATACTGCAGAAATCCCTGCCTGCATGCACACAGCTTTATCATATATACAGTTCCAACTATACTACAGGCATCCCTGCTTGCATGCATACAACTTTAGCATATATACGGTTACAACTATACTACAGACATCCCTGACTACATGCACAGAGCTTCAGCATATATACAATTCAAACTATACTACAGACATCCCTGCCTGCATGCACACAGTTTTAGCATATATACAGTTCCAACTATACTACAGACATCCCTGCCTACATGCACACAGCTTCAGCATATATACAGTTCCAACTATACTACAGACATCCCTGCCTGCATACACAGAGCTTCAGCATATATACCATTCCAACTATACTACAGACATCCCTGCCTGCATGCACACAGTTTTAGCATATATACAGTTCCAGCTATACTACAGCCATCCCTGCCTACGTGCACACAGCTTCAGCATATATACAGTTCCAACTATACTACAGACATCCCTGCCTGCATGCACACAAACTATACTACAATCTCTGCCTGCATGCACACAGCTTTAGCATATATACGGTTCCAACTATACTACAGACATCCCTTCCTGCAGGCACACAGCTTTATCATATATACAGTTCCAGCTATACTACAGACATCCCTGCCTGCATGCACACACCTTTATCATATATATATATATATATATATATATATATATATATATATATATATATATATATGGTTCCAACTATACTACAGGCATCCCTGCCTGCATGCACACAGCTTTATCATATGTACAGTTACAACTATATTGCAGACATCCCTGCCTGCATACGTACAACTTTAGCCTATATATGGTTCCAGCTATACTACAGACATCCCTGCCTGCATGCACACAGTTTTAGCATATATATAGTTCCAGCTATACTACAGACATCCCTGCCTGCATGCACACAGCTTTATCATATATATGGTTCCAACTATACTACACTCTCTGCCTGCATGCACACAGCTTTAGCATATATACGGTTCCAACTATACTACAGACATCCCTGCCTGCATGGACACAGCTTTATTATATATACGGTTCCAACTATACTACAGACATCCCTGCCTGCATGCACACAGCTTTAGCATATATATGGTTCCAACTATACTACAGACATCCCTGTCTGCATGCATATAGCTTTAGCATATATATTTACATTTCTAGCTATACTATAGACATCCCTGCCTGCATACACACAGCTTTATCATATATACGGTTCCAACTACAATACAGACATCTCTGCCTACATGCACACAGCTTTAGCGTATATATGGTTCCAACTATACTACAGACATCCCTGCTTGCATGCACACAGCTTTAGCATATATACGGTTCCAACTATACTACAGACATCCCTGCCTGCATGCACACAGCTTTAGCATATATAAGGTTCCAGCTATACTACAGACCTACCTGCCTACATGCACACAGCTTTAGCATATATACGGTTCAAAGTACACACATATACAACTGTTTATTGCAGCTAATATTTTTCTTGCTTGCTGACAGAAACTTTAAACCACTAACAACATTTGTTACAGATCCTGTATGTGGACTTTGTCCTTGGAACATGTCTAATAAAATCCTAAGTGTACTAGGCTTACAGGTGACAGACAGAGGCAGACAGAAGCACCATAGTAACTCTTTCATGCAGGACAGGGTATTATAGGTTCATAGGTGTATACTAGGCTAATGACCACAAGGGCCTTTTTAAACCTAGCCATGCATCCCAAATGTCTGACAAGTTCTGATAGCCTTGATAAGTGTAAGCATGAGCCTGGGAGATGAACCATTTACAGGTTACCTGGTGCCAAACCAAGGATGAATTTCCAGTTTCCCATCCAATTGTTCAAGTTGCACTTGAATTGGATTAGGGAGGAACTCTGCTTCACATGGATGGGGAGCCTGTTCCATAGACAGGGTAGTCTCTGGGATGCATGCCTATCTCTCCAGCAGGTCCTATTATATCACAGATAAGGTTTAAGTTTTTAGAATGGGTAATTCTGGTACTGTTTATTTTGTGGATATGCAGGAGGTCCATCAGGGTGGGGTCTGACAATGCCCTGTATGCCAGGCATAGATCTTCCCTCAAAAGCCTGTAGGAGACAGAATACAGGGATAAGGCCTTGAGGCAGTCTGCATAGGACATATTACTTATGCAAAAAATGCAGTATGTACGGAGAGAATAGTCCACTGTAATCCACTTGTAGTAAGCCAAAAGCGTTTATTCCAACCACTTATTCACGAACAAAAATCCAATAAAAAATTATATAAAAACACATGAACGCCTTTTAAAATACCAAGACAGCGTTTTCGTCTATTCATTGACTTCATCAGATGACGAGTATATCCTTCTAATCTATCAATTATATATATGTATACCTTTTAATTACATATCCAATAGCATTCATTGTCTAATTAAAATTATTGAATGTTAATCAATTAACAAAACTGATTATATTTTTTTAAAAAACTTTTTGAAGCGACCCTTAAATATTCAATTCATAAATATTCTGTGTTAAAAACTGCCAATTTCAAAACAAATATAAATATAATAATTTGTTTATTAAAAAGTTTCTCTTGTTAAAAAATATATAAAAACTGTTCTGTTAAAACACTATATTCTAAAACATAAAGCCATTCAATTATGGGTTATATCTGCCCTCTAGTGGTAAACGTTGTTATTGATCTGCCTTTAGCTTCTTTTAAAGTTTTGCAGATCTTAATTTTAATAGTGGTAAGATGGAAATGTTATCGTTTAAGCCAGGAATTTTTCCGGTATCCAAGGTTATTTGCCACCACAATTCTCTATATTCTATTTTTTCCTACCAAGGACCACCCCTAATATAATTTTTAATTTGCTCTATTACCATGAATTTATACTTATAACTTGGACATACCTTACTATGTTTTATATAAAGCATTGCTTTCTTTTTTTGTCGTTATTTCATACATATGTTCGTAGATCCTTCTTTTTAACATTCTCTCAGTTTTTCCTATATAGAAGGATCCACATTTTTCATAATAAGCCATGTAAACTATACCTTTAGATTCACAATTAAAATATTTTGAATTATAAAGCCATCTTTTTCTACTTTCCAAATAATGGCTGTCCCTGTTTATAATATATGTACATTGGCTACAATGTCCACATTTATATGTGCCTATTTTATTTCTATTATTGTTAAAATTATATTTTATTTCTATAATATTTCTTATATTCTGGGAGTTCTTATAAATTATTTTTCTAGGTATTTTTGATAAATTCTCTATATCTGTAAGTGTTGTGAATTTCTCCCATTCCTTCAAACATATCTTTTTAATGCCATTATTTAACCCATTATATTCCAATATTAAAGCCTGTTGGAATACCTCTCCATTATCTCCCTTATTATTCATATTCTTTTTCTTATTCTCATCACTAAATTATTTGTTTTTATATATAGGAGAAAATTTATCTTTCCTTCATTCTTCCACTTCTCTCCTTATTTGTTTAAGAAAATTCAAGGGATAACCCCTCTCTATAAACATATTTTCTAGTAGTTCAAATTAATTTCTAAATTCATTATCTGAACTTATCATGCGACTACCCCTAACAAATTGACCTTTAACAATATTTATTTTACAATGTGTGGGGTGTGCGCTTTCGAAGTGTAAAAAGGAGTTACAAAATGTATTTTTTCTGTATATTTTAGTTTCAAATTTCTGTCCTGCTTTATATACTTCTAAATCTAAGTAATATAATTCATTTTCTGAGATTTTATGGGTAAATTTTAAAAATGTTGTTGTACCCCTCATATATATCAAAAATTCCTTACATTTTTCTCTTCCAGCAGTCCAGAAAATTACTATATCATCTAGGAATCTTCTATACAAAATCCAACAGGTTTTAAATTCTGAATTCAAAATGTATTTCTCTTCCCAATTGGCCAATACAAGGTTAGCATAGGTTGGGGCACACGCCGCTCCCATCACTACACCTTGTATTTGTCGAAAGAATTCCCCTTTAAATATAGAAAATTGTATTTTAACATTAAGCCCATCAGCCATATGTTAACTAGTTTTTCATTTTGTGTCATTTGTTGATTTTCATATACTATTTATTCTAACATTTCCATACCCTCAGTATAAGGGATGAAAGAAAATAAATCTACAATACCAATGGTGATAAATAGGATGTTATCATGCCAGGGACAGTCAGTTATATCCCTCAAAAGGTCCCATGAATCTCTTAATATATTTGTCAGTTTAGTCCACAAGCTTTTTAATTTTGTATCCACATACTTAGCTAAAGCATACGTTTTAGATCCCTCTGCTGAAACTATAGGGTGGAGGGGTGGGTCACTTTCATTTTTGTGGATTTTTGGTATACCAAATATAGTGGGGGTTCTAAGTTTATCCACTTTTAAATATTTATAAGTATTGTAATCAATAAGTTCCTCTTGCAACATGTCATTTAAATTTATATCAATTTTATTATAAGTTATATTCATTTCATTCAATGAAACAACTGAATATCTAGTTTCATCCCATAATATAGCATTTATTTTACTCTCATACAGGATGTTGTCCATAAAAACTACCCCTCCCCCTTATCTAGTTTCATAACTCTCATATTTTCATTGTTTCTTATTCCATACATTAATTATTTTTCTTTTTTACTTAAATTCCACTTACATTTATAACCATCCCCATACTTTCTTACTTCACTCTGAATCACTTTTTCTAATTTTTTTAACTGGGGGTGCAGGGGTGGATTATATGTGCTCTTCCTTCTCAATTCATTGTTAACATGTTTATTTCCGTCAGGAAACATAATACTCAAGTTAACTTTCCTCAAAAAAAAGCTTAATATCCAATAAACTTTTTGTAATATCCCCTCTCTTGTATGGTATAAATTTCAAACCCTTAGAGAATAATCCAAAATGTTCCTTTTCTATAATGGTGTTGCTAAAATTATAAATGGTAAAATTGTGAGATGTATTTTTATTTCCGTCTATAATTATCTCATCCGTATGTCTGTCAGGGTGGGTTAGGTGGGTATTCCTTAGAATCTCCTCTTCCCCCTTCTCCCTCCTCTCCTCTGAAAATTTGTTTGCTGTGGACCTTGTCTATTCATTAGCCTCTCGGATCTACGTAGAGGTGGAAAAGCCTGGTCATAATCCAGATCGATAATAAAGTTTACCACTGGAGGGCAGCTATAACGCATAATTGAATGGCTTTATGTTTTAGAATATAGTGTTTTAACAGAACAGTTTTTATATATTTCTTAATAAGAGAAACTTTTTAATAAACAAATTATTATATTTATATTTGTTTTGAAATTGGCAGTTTTTAACATAGAATATTTATGAATTGAATATTTAAGGGTCGCTTCAAAAAGTTTTTTAAAAAAATATAATTAGTTTTGTTAATTGATTAACATTCAATAATTTTAATTAGACAATGAATGGTATTGGATATGTAATTAAGAGGTATACATATATATAAATTGATAGATTAGAAGGATATACTGGTCATCTGATGAAGTCAACGAATAGACGAAAACGCTGTCTTGGTATTTTAAAAGGCGTTCATGTGTTTTTATATAATTTTTTATTGGATTTTTGTTCGTGAATAAGTGGTTGGAATAAACGCTTTTGGCTTACTACAAGTGGATTACAGTGGACTATTCTCTCCGTACATACTGCGTTTTTTGTATCTTTCTTGGTTTTTTGGGCAGTTTCCCCAATTTATTTGATTCTTACATATTACATATGCTCTGTATTCTTTTAGTGATGAACCTCTGTGGACATTCCAGTTGTTGGTGTCACTGAGACCCTGTTCAGTGAACTTCTGTTTCTTTGAAAATATATTAATCGATGGTCAATTTGGGGAGCACTCGAACAGGATACATTAAGTAAGATGATAGAGGGGCCTTTGTTCTTTCATAATGGGTGTAGGGAACTTGTCTCCATATTGCTGTTTCTATTTTGATGATTCAGTGAAACAGGAAATTGCCTGTGTGTGTAAAATGACATCCAGAGAGTAATGAAGTTCTTCTCCAGTGTTTTTGATTGGGATTCCTGCTTTCCAGCAGGCTTGGTCTGATAACATTTAGTAGGATATAGTACAGTGGGTCAGTGTAACTAGTGGTCATGGAAAGACAGTGCAAACGTCTTGAAGGTACAACTAATATGAGTATTAGGGCTCATAGAATAACCTGTGATATTACTGCTGCATACTGTGCAATGTGTATTGCACCCACCACCAACTTTTGACTTGGGGAGTAGGGTTAAAATACTTGGTCCATGCAATGTATGATATAAATCGGACAATATCTGGAGATGCCATTGAAGTTGGCATGCCAGCAGGACAGAGAGTTGTGTAACATATATTTGATGTTTTTTATCCTTGTCTGTATTTTCTCTTCATGGCCTGAAGCTATGTATTATTATCTTCCTATATACAGTGCATATCCCGGGGGGACATGGGTACCCTGCATGCCAGTCTGGTGATGACTGTCCAGGTATATACTATACATATTATGGGTTGTTAATATATACTTGACCACATGATGTTTGATGTGTGGTGGTGTTTTTATACATGTGCATTTCATTACAGGTGTATTGGTTGCATAACCTGACAATATTCATTGCATGTATCCTGGGTATTGAGTGTCACATGTTCTTTGGGGACTTACACATGTGACCTCCATTGGTCTCTGTGTGGGACTGTATGTCTAAGTGAGCTGGGATGCTAACTGTGCATTTCAACTGCAAGAATTACATTTAGGGACTGCCTGACTTGAGCAAAGGACACATACATAGCATTGTGGTACTGGTTTAAGCAAGTCTACCTGATGTGACAACTGAAAGCATCAGTAAAGTGTTGCATAATGAACTGATGTATCTGACTCACAGGACACAGTGGCAGGGCACACATTGATTAGGTCCCTACTCCTAGTGTCCACTAATGCGGGGACCAGAATCTTGGCTACAAAGAGTGCTGACATGGCCTCAGGGTCAAGCTCTTTCAGTAGAGATAGATAGAGTCACAGTCCGGCTGCAATAACTCTTCCAACAGTGCAGGAACTACGTGACTCACTGACATGTGCAGCAGCTGTCTGAGATGGATAGGCTGCCAGCAACTGAAGTCATTGCTGTAACGCATGACCTGCCTGTGCGTCCTTACCTGCTTATGGAGTTAAGTGAGTGCTTGACCAGGTAGACGCAATGGCAGCTAATGCTGGGTCTATCCAGGCACTGACATATTTGGGGCCACTGTGCATGAAGACTACTGAGAGGAAATGTTCTAGGCAGTGCAGGAAATGAACCAACATCAGGCTTTTCAAGCACATCCTTTAAGGATGGTATTCATAATAATAATGATTATAAGTAATGCCATGTAAAAGTCTTGTAGGCTGTGACGAAATATCACACATTAGCGTTTCACCTGTATTTGAACATACATGGAACACATGGTCTCTAACTGGAGCATGGGAGTCAATTTTATGTTCTTTCCCTGTTTCTTCCTTTTCCTCATACTGTGTTGTTACCTTTAGGTTTACTGCTAGTACTTCTAGGTGTGTTGCTATCCTTTTATCTAGACCTTATTGGATGTCATAAGGTTACCCAACACAGCATGCACAGTGAACATCTCAATGGCTTTTATTTGCTATACTGCAGTCCATTCTGTGAGGTAACTGTTTGAAATGTCAGGACTCGCAATGGTAAGTCTTAGAATGTGGAGACTGAATGACTAAAAATCCAGTTTTGCATATATCAAGTCCAAGATTACTATTTTGCAGGATATTCATTTCTTTGAGTTATGGTGATCTTGGAGTTGATATCATATATAAATCGGGGGCTGGGGGTGAGGGGGCTTGTCCCTCACATTGAAGAGTGAAGAAACAAGTTTGCTCAGTATTCCCTCTTTTCCTTTATTTTCTTTCTTTTTTTTTATTATTTTGGGAGTTGGCTTTGCCAGGCCTGACATTTCAGTATAGAGCTGTCCTGTGATGTATCTTGACAATGAAATATGGAATTCAGCAGGGCAGACATACATTCCACCATAGATATGGTCTGGTTATGGCTTTGCAGTGTCTTACCTCTGCAGCTCTCCAAGGGCTTCTCATTGGCATCAACATGACTAGGAAGTAGTAAGCTGCTATAATTCTGCTGAAATGAAAATACTTACAGAACAAGCATTGCCTTCATGGGTATAGCTTGCTAACTGCCAGGATGTACCATCCTGCCAAAAAATGGTGTCTCATTCCAGAAAGTGCTGACGTAATGAAAAAATGTGTCTCTCCAACCATTTGTTTAAACCATAAACTATGACAAAATATGCCAAGTTAAAAAAAAAACAAAAAACAAAAAAAAAAACTACCACATATGATTACACAAAATAAACGCATTATTTAAAAATGTTAACATTGAAGTATACATGGCCGGTTATATCATGCTTGCTTTGCTCATCAGCAAATAGTCATTAATATTGTCCCTGCCCTTTAACTAATGAATACAAAAACAAACTATAAAACTATAATTTAGTATGTCTTAGAGATTTCCATCATGTTGACTTCTCACTTGAAAAAAGTGTAAGGCACACAAACACATTTCCTATCCCAATTTATGTATTTCATAGTTATTCATTAAATTGTAGCTATTGCTTAACTTTCTATAAAGATATGCCAATAAAATGCAAGCAGTGCCTGTATGTTTGATATGTAAATATAGTTTTCAGGGTTACACTGATATGGAGCAGGAAAGATAAGTGCTACACTGAAATGTGTGAGTGACTCTTTAAGACAACATCTTGCACTTACTCAGCATTATTGGAGATGGAATGATTGGAGTGCTCTGCTAAATTTTTGAGAGAATGTCAGCACAAGTGATCATCGGATGACATAGACATACCCAAACACACTCACATGAAAGTAAAAAGAGTAAAGGAGAAGATCTTAGCTAGAAAGATCATACAGGAAATTACCTCAATTTAGGCTACTTATTGTTCAATTACCCCTTGTAAATGTAAAATAAACAACAGCAAAAACTAGCTGTCTCTGTCTTCTGCATGTTTCTTTATAAGGCATGTTTGTTTCTGCTATTTCCTTCTTCTCACAAGCTTTCTATTTATTTATTTTCATCTGTTAACCGGGTTGGTAGACTGGTCCTAAGACCATTTTCAGCAATTACCTGGACCAAACAAGGCAAGACAACATACATAAACTTTATGCATGAACATAATAACAGGAGAATATACATGAACATAATAACAGCAGGTTATAATATATATATGTATATATATATATATATATATATATATATATATATATATAGATATATACATACATACACATCTGGTGCTTTAAAAAAGAGGGAACATAGTCTATGTACAATAGTAAACACAGTATCATATGCTTTAGAAAAGGATTCACCATACAAGTGCAATAGCAAACACACAGAGTGGTATGTTTATAGTTATATCCTATAAATATATAATATTTTGCATGTGAATATGCTTGTGAATATGCAATTTAAGGATTATACAAAGGTTA
>NC_056748.1:941455893-941669317 GCF_019279795.1 Protopterus annectens
TGGGGATCTGGTAAAAAACAAAGGATCCTTACACTTTTGCACGACAGTTCCTGGGTACCAAATTTTCTTTTCACAGTCTAGGTCTTCTCACGTCCTGTCTGGGGTAAAGTTATTTGTGACTGTTAACAATTGAGGCACATTTTCATCTCTGCAGACAGTATTGTTTTATTTTATTTATTTATTTTTGTTTAACAGACACCTGCTTTGGCAAGATATTGTGCTGTTTCACTGCCTTGATGGCCTTTGTGAAGTTGCTTCAAATGTCTTCAGTCATTGATGCAGGAATGAGCACTTATCTGCCTTTAAATGTAGCTCCTCTTTCCATGGCTAGTTCATCCTTGGATGGGCAGTACTCGCACAAGCCTTTTGGATATAGGCATCTTTTGGATCCTTTCTGGCCACCCATTGGTAGATCGCCTCCTTAAGTGAATTAAACTCAAATTATTTGAAGTTTCTTTGTGAAGAATGTCTTGCTTCTGAAAAGAAAAAGGGGAGTGGATATAGATCAGGGTCTTTGATGTAATATAGCTATTATATATCATATAATGTTTGCTCCAGACCCACGCTGAGGTTGAAAAGAGTCATTGAACAAATCCACTTAGCTGGTTAATAAATGAAAAGTAAATAAAAAAGTAATAATACCTTTGAACTATAATGGCGGAAGGAGAGGGTGTCACAGGTCACAGATGTAGAAGAGAGTGATAGCTACTCAGGCTAAGGCAGGGGAAGAAAACAGGATACAAAACACAGACAAAGGACAAATGTGAGTGACTCAAACCATAGCTGGGTAGTATTAATATGCTGTGCAAGGAATTTGGTAAGGAAGATGAGCGAGGTGCAACTAGTGATGTAGAAGGGCAGAATAGAAATTGCTGGTATTACAAAAATATGAGGCAATAACTGGAGGGAGTGGGACATTGAGGTCCCTCAGTGTAGATTTTCAGGAATGACAGACAAAGGATGGATGGAGGGGAAGTGGCAGTCTTTGCCAGGGATGGTATTTCAAGTGTGATATAATGTGGGAGAATACCATAGCATGAAATGGTTGAGGAAGTAGTGAAGTTTAGACTCTAGAGTGGCCACCCTTGTGGTTAATGCAGAAGAGAGAGAGAGAGGGAAATGGAGTGTTGGTTGATTGTGTACCAACCCTGCACCCACCAATATAAGGATAAATGTCTGTAAAGGAAAATAAAAGATGTAGAAGAGGAGTAAGAGAGTATACATATTGGAATCTCAGCCTGTTGGGGCAGTAAAGGAGAACCCAATGTCTGGGACTGAGATGGAGAAGGGACTGAATGAGTTCTTGGACCATGATTGTTTCAGTCTGCTGGAGCTGAGTAGAGCAAGGGTAAGATGGCAAGGGTAAAGGCAATGGGGTGGCATTCAGGTGGTGGATTATGCTGAGCTGAGGAAGAGGGTCAAAGATACGTTAAAGGACTGGAGGGAAATTGAGTTGATACATGTTGTGGAAAGGGGTGGAGTTCTCAAGACTTTGAACAAGAATTTGTGGGGGGAGGGTTGAGGAGGCCATTGTAATAGCTGTATATATAGGTGAGACTAGCAGCTGAGGTAAAAGTGAGAACATACACAAAGAAAGTGTTCTCCTGAAAGATAGGTGAGACAAAGTGCAACAAGGCAGGTAGAAGCAGTGATGTAAGCTGAACTGAAGATGGTAGAAGGAGTCATGCTAGGGAACATATTTTTTGTTATACTGCTGAAAGGAAAAGGGCGGGACCTTGCTAGGCTAAGTAAGGAGGAATGTGAGATTATGGAAGATGAGGAAAAAGCAGGGGTGTGTAAATTAATACTTCTGAGTATTTAAGAGTGAAAAGGAAGGCAGGTTGTCATGCTGGCATTTAGCTAGGGCAGAATGGTGGGAGTAGTGGACAGTCACCTGGACAGAGAGAGAAGAGGTCAAAAGTGAAGATAAGGCAAAGGAACCAGACTGGATGCCTCCTAACAATCACTGGGTTCTAATATGTGTTCTGGAGGATATCCTGATGGATATCTCCAATAAATCACTGGCCGCTGGGGAAGGCAGCAAGCATGGCACTCGCACAAGGGAAAAATAGCAAAAATTAGGGGAAGTAGAAGACGATTAACATATCAGTAGTGAGAAAGAAAGTTATTAAAAAATTTGAAAAAAACATTAATTCCATACTACTAGAAGAGCGATTGTCAAGACAACAACCAGTACAAGCTACGACCAGGAGCTGTAAATCAGGCCTGATCCAGTTTTACCACTCAGTTACCAGTGAACTGGACTTCAGCAAATCCTTTGATTTTGTCTTACACAGATGACTGCTAGTAATACTGCAGGGAATAGGTCTAGGATCAAGACAGAGGAACTGGACTGCACAACTGATAGAGAATAGGACACAGAGCTTTATGGTGAGAGGTTCATTATCTGGAATCAGGAAACTAAATACTGCAGAGGTGTGTTCTGGGCTTGGTATCTGATTCACTTCACATTTGAGAGACAAGGGACCATGTTTAGTCTTTTTGCAGATGGTACACCGGTAGATACAGCAGTGGAGAAAAGGGCTTGTCTAGAAAGATTCAGAAAGGCTCTCCAAGTGAACAGAGAGATGGAAAATGAGAATTGTTGCAGACAGATGTAAAGTACAGCACTTGGGCTACAAGAACCCTGGTGTGAAATCTTAGTAGCGGGCACTGAAAATTATTTTTGTTATGAAGGTTTTATTTTCTCTTTGTGATACCAACCATTACCCCCCTTCCTCCTACTCAATGTGAACCAATTCTTTTCTCCACCACTAAGTTCCACGCATAAAAATTTGAGCTGAGCTGAGTGGAGGGGACTGTCTCCTAGACAGCCATGGGAGATGTTTTTTTGCTCCTGGTTACATCTGATTCACAGTCCAATAACTGGTAAAGGAAGTTCAGCCAGTAAAGTAAGTTAATCGATTGCCTCTCAGTAAATTCAAAATCTTAACTTTTTCAGAAATGAGATGCATGCTATTTAACCTCAGAGTTGCAAAAACAGTTTTGAATAGAACTGCAATTACCAAGGGTGGTGAATAGATGGAGTATGTATTTGTAGCAGATGT
Organism: Protopterus annectens; assembly: GCF_019279795.1. Lineage (NCBI taxonomy): Eukaryota > Metazoa > Chordata > Ceratodontiformes > Protopteridae > Protopterus > Protopterus annectens. The sequence continues at coordinate 941,458,962 of NC_056748.1, forward strand.
TTAAGGATTCTGAGTCTCCCCTAAAATTTGATGTAGATCTTGAAGTTCCTATAAAAAGTAATATCAGGAGTAGGGAATTCTTTACAGAATCAGGCGTTCTCTCTCCTTACAAAACAAAGCCTAACAGGCTTGGTCATACTACTGGTAACTCAATCATCTAAACAGTACACTCTAGCTCAAACAGCAAAATATGCCACAAGACATCAATATAGGGGATATAGCTATGCCCCAGTGAAACTATTAGGGTGGCTAAAGGTGCGGGTAAAAGTTAAGTTTGTACATTTGTATTAGGCATAAAGTTCTGCATAACATGACCTGCCCATCTTTTTCATCTGCTCTTAAATGACATAACATCCACTGACACAAAATAGCTCATTGTTTCTGCATCATTAAACACTTAAGCAGCAACAGTCCCTTGAGATTTTTTTTTGTTGTTGTTAGGAACTTCCAGTGCTTTTTAAGTTTGTTGAGATGTCATGTGACATGCATATTGAATGCAGTACTGTACTCAATACTGGGTCTGATCATTGATGAATATAGATGGGCAATAACATCTTTAGATTTAGATTAAATACCATTGGCCACTAGTTGTACCAAGTAAAAGGATTCCCTGACAAGAGTTGTCACACAATGTCTGCCAATGATTCATCTGTGGTATAGGCTTTTCCCAGTTAGAGGTCACCACAGAGGATCACCTGTCTGCTCATGATTGGCAGTGGAGTTTTACGGTGTCGAGTTGCCAGCCCGTCGCCCAACCTTCCACGGAAGGCACACACACACTCATACCTAGGGCCAATTTGGAGTGTCCAATCCACCTACAACATGTCTTTGGGATGTGGGAGGAAACCAGAGCACCAGGAGGAAACCCACGCGACCACAGGAAGGACATGCAGACTCCACACAGAAGGCACCCCAGCCGTGAATTGAACTGGAGAACCTCTTGCTGTGAGGCGGCAACGCTAACCGCTGCACCACCGTGGCCACCCTATTCATTTATGGTATAGTAGTAATTCTAAATATGATTCAAAGGCACTTTAAGGGTATTTTAGTCTAATGACTACCAATGTTTCATCCATAATATATTACTAGTTCTAAACAGGAATCCTAGGAGTTTCAAGGCTATTTTAGTCTAATGATCATGGTTGCCTTGGCAATATCCACCCTCCAGCTTTATAACATTCTTTGGCGATCATAGTCAGTAAATTAACATTCGTAGCTGCTTGTCTCCGTTGACTACTGGTGTACTACAGGGCTGTTGAGCCCAGTCCTTTGTAATTTATTTTTTTTGTACTGTACAATTATTCATTTAACACTAGATACCTAAATATGCAGGTGACATTATAATAGAGTTTGAAATTATTTCAGATCATGGCACTGTCTCTCTCAGTGAATATCTGCACAGCATAAATAATTGGTTATGAAATGAAATACTTACAAGCATAAAGTGGCACATTTAGTTCCAGTAAAAGTGAATAAACGAATTCTGCTTGAGGATGAAATGAAACACAAACATAAAGTGATGTGTCTAGTCCAAGTAAAAGTGAATAAACACATGCTTGATGATGCAGCTATTGAAGAATTGAGGTTATGAAGATTTGTGAATTTACTTATATCTTCATTCAATGTGAGTACAAGGCAAAGAATAAGACTGTTCAGGTTGTATGGATAATATTTCAAACTATGTCTGGGATCATGTATTCTTATCAGCATGTACATGCCATATTTTAGACCTTAGAATATAATGCTCCTTTCCTTTGCTTATACTAAATGAAAGTTAAATTCACTAAAACAAGTAAATAGAAAAATTCATCAAATGGATACTGAGATGTAAAGACGTGGATTTCATCATCAGATGAAGTTTGTGGGACTATATAGTGCCAACTACAGAAATATAAGAGGTAGGTAATGTCTGTCATACAAACTTATTATATAACCCCCTCTTGAGAGTTTTGCTACAATTACCACTAAAGTTAGGGAAAATATGTCAGATAATCTTTATTCTTTAGAATAAACTTCCATTAAATATTAGGCAGCTTTAAATACCTCAAGTTCATTTAAACGTCAGCTTGATTATTGGGTTGATACTGAATATCACGGAGTGTGTGTTCTGAGTTGGCCTTTAAGGCTTGAGCACAGGTACCCCTTAAAGTTATGAAACTATGAAGGCTACTCTCAGAGGAGATAAATTCACTAACATCAGCAATTGTAAAGACAGATCTTCTAGCCTTACTACTGAAAAGGACAATGATATTAACAGAAGTCCTGGGTATCCATTGTAATTGTAGTAAACTGTTTTGCTAAAATACTCATCTGGAGTTAAATGTCACATTAAGGCAATTTTATAATTTTTTGCATCACACTGCTTACCACATGATGGGTCTGTTGGCAATATATTGATATTTAGTTAGAAAGACAATAATCACATTACTGTTAATGCATTTTATTTAATTTTGCAGCAATAAGCAGTTGAAACATACTGCATTTACCAAAACACAATCGTCATTCTGATGTATATTGCAGACTTTAATAGGGTGCTTTATAAGAATAGAGATAATTTTGTTTTGTACTTTTATACAGATATTTATTTGTCTTTGTTAACCTGAATAAAAGCTTGATGTATGTAACAGTGCAAATAATCACCATAAATTGTAAGCTTAAGAATACCTGTGATATCAAATATTTGATATCAGTGATATCAAAAACATGAAGCTAATAAGCAGCTGTGTATTGATGGAATTGCAAAATTAAAAAGATCAGATAAAAACTTTTCTGCACTGGTTTAAAATGTTTTCAGTGATTAAACCTTTGAATTGTAAAACTAATCATAGGTTGATCAATGGACTGAAAGTGGGGAGTAATACAGGGCTGAATTATTAGACCTGCGATTGACTGAAGAGACTCGTCGAAGCTACTTTGGACTAGATTATAGAGGTATTCAAATTCTAAACCCTACATTTGCAAAACTAAATATTATTAATTGCTAGCATTAATGTGGGAAGCAATATCATCTTTATTTTAAAATTAAAAGCTATAGAAACAAATCTAAGAGAGTCTTTTATGAAAAAAGTGCTGAGCGTTATTGCTGTCTGTAATAAAAAAAAATATGTACTTTCAGAACTTATTTTCTCATTTGCTCTGGTAATACATTTGCAATCAGTCATCATCATCTTTCGGCTTTTCCCATTAGGGGTCGCCACAGTGGATTATCTCTTTCCATTTCTTCCTGTCCTATGCAACTTGCTCTGTCACACCAACCGCCTGCATGTCCTCTCTCACCACATCCATAAACCTTATCTTAGGCCTTCCTCTTTTCCTCTTACCTGGCAGCTCCATCCTTAGCATCTTTTTCCCAATATACCCATCATCCCTCCTCAGCACATGTCCAAACCAACGCAATCTCGTCTCTCTTGCTTTATCTCCAAACTGTTCAACATGAGCTGACCCCCTAATATATTGATTCCTAATCCTATCCATCCTAGTCACACCGAGTGCAAATCTTAACATCTTTAACTCTGCCACATCCAGCTCAGACTCTTGCCTTTTTGTCAATGCCACTGTCTTCAACCCATATAACATAGCTGGTCTCATTACCCTCTTGTAGACCTTCCCTTTCACTCTTACTGGTACCTGTCTGTCACTCCTGACACTCTTCTTCAACCATTCCACCCTGCCTGTACTTTCTTCTTCACCTCTCTTCCACATTCACCATTACTCTGAACTGTTGATCCCAAGTACTTAAACTTGTCCACCTTTACCAACTCTACTCCCTGCATCCTCACCATTCCTCTACCCTCCCTCTCATTTACACACATATATTCTGTCTTAGCCTTGCTGACCTTCATTCATCTGCTCTCTAGAGCATATCTCCACCTCTCCAGAGTCTCCTCAACCTGATTCCTACTCTCACTACAGATCACAATGACATCTGCAAACATCATAGTCCACAGGGCCTCCTGTCTGATCTCATCTGTCAACCTGTCCATCACCACTGCAAATAAGAAAGGACTCAGAGCTGATCCTTGATGTAATCCCACCTCCACCATAAACGGATCTGTCACTCCCACTGCAGTCCTCACCACTGTCACACTACCCTCGTACATATCCTGCACCACTCTTACATACTTCTCTGCCACTCCCGACTTCCTCATACAATACCACAACTCTTCTCTAGGCACCCTGTCATATGCTTTCTCCAAGTCTACAAAGACACAATGCAACTCTTTCTGACCTTCTCTGTATTTCTCCAATAATACTCTCAGAGCAAACATTGCATCTGGAGTACTCTTTCCTGGCATGAAACCATACTGCTGATCACTAATCATCACCTCCCTTCTTAACCTAGCTTCTACTACTCATTCCCATAACTTCAAGCTGTGATTGATCAATTTTATCCCTCTGTAGTTACTGCAGCTCTGCACATCACCCTTATTCTTAAAGATAGGTACCAAAACACTTTTTCTCCAATCCGCAGGCATCGTCTGACTTTTCAAAATTTCATTAAACAATCTAGTTAAAAATTCCACTGCCATTTCTTTTAAGCACCTCCATGCTTCCATTGGTATGTCATCTGGGCCAACAGCCTTTCCATTCTTCATCCTCTTCATAGCTGTCCTTACTTCCTCCTTGCTAATCTGTTTCACTTCCTGATTCACTATCCCCACAACATCCAACCTTCTCTCTCTCTCCTTCTCTTCATTCATTAGCCTCTCAAAATACTCTTTACATCTACTCAACACACTCTCCTCTCTTGTGAGTACCTTTCCCTCACTATCCTTTATCACCCTTACTTGCTGCATATCTTTCCCAACTCTGTCCCTCTGTCTGGCCAATTGGTACAGGTCCTTTTCTCCCTCTTTAGTGTCCAATCTCTCATACAACTCTCCATATGCCTTATCCTTAGCTTTTGCCACCTCTCTCTTTGCCATGCGCCTCATCTCCTTATACTCCTGTCTACTTTCTTCATCTCTTTGACAATCCCACTTCTTCTTCGCCAGCCTCTTCCTCTGTATACTCTCCTGTACTTCCTCATTCCACCACCAGGTCTCCTTGTCCTCCTTCCTCTATCCAGATGTCACACCAAGCACCTTTCTAGCAGTCTCCCTTACTAGTTCTGCTGTAGTTACCCAGCTATTCGGTAACTCTCCACTGCCTCCCAGTGCCTGTCTTAACTCTTCCCTAAACTCCACTTCACAATCACCCTTTTTTAATTTCCACCATTTAATCCTTGGCACTGCTTTCACACTCCTCCTCCTCTTCTTGATCACCAACGTCATCCTACAGACCACCATTCAATACTGCTTAACTACACTTTCCCCTGCCACCACTTTACAGTCTCCAATCTCCTTCAGACTGGCCCTCCTACATAGGATATAATCCACCTGTGTGCATCTTCCTTCACTCTTGTACGTCACCCTATGCTCCTCCCTCTTCTTAAAATACGTATTCACCACAGCCATGTCCATCCTTTTCGCAAAATCCACAATCATCTGACCTTCTGCATTCCTCTCCTTAACACCATACCTACCCATCACTTCCTCATCCCCTCTGTTCACTTCACCAACATGCCCATTAAAGTCCGCTCCAATCACTAGTCTCTCACCCTTGGGTACACTCACCACAACTTCATCCAACTCATGCCAAAATTTCTCTTTCTCATCCATCGCACACCCAACTTGTGGAACATATGCACTAACAACATTCATCATTACACCATCAATTTCGAGCTTCATAAACATCACTCTGTCAGACACTCTCTTCACGTCTAAAACACTCTTGGCATATTGTTCCTTTAGTATAACCCCTACCCCATTTCTCCTGCCATCCACACCATGATAGAACAATTTGAAACCGTTTCCTAAACACCTGGCCTTACTTCCCTTCCATCTGGTCTCTTGCATGCACAATATATCAACCTTCCTTCTCTCCATCATATCAGCTAGCTCTCTTCCTATACCAGTCATACTGCCAGCATTCAAAGTTCCTACCCTCACTGCTACACTCCTAACCTTCCTCCTCTCTTCCTGCCTTCAGGCATGCCTTCACCCTCCTCTTCTCCTTCGGCCAACAGTAGCCCAATTTCTGCCAGCACCCTATTGGCTAACAGTAACCGGGCCTCGACCGATCCGGTATGGAAATATGAAATTTTTGTGCCATAAGTTATGTGGCAGAATTTTTCAACCCTCCCCATTTATCCGGGCTTGGGACCAGCACAAAGAAATGCACTGGCTTGTGCATCCCCAATGGCTGGGTTAATACATTTGCAATCAGTAATAGTAACTAAATAGGCTCATTGGTTATCACTAGGCAACTGGTCCAGTAGACCATTAGACGACTAGCAAATACAAATCCCTTAGTTTGTTTTCTCTAACTATAAGCCCTGAAAACAAAGTCCATGGGTGAATTTACATATGACCATTCTCCCATCAAAGTTAGTTGTAATGAGAGCAAGGGAGCTGCTTTAATGTGGAGAGGGAGTGGGAGATTATTCCTTAAGCAAAGTATCATTTCAAAGAGAGAGATTTGTCATGCCACCAGGTTCTATTTATATTTAGACTTGTGTCGTTAAAATTTAAGGCAATTATTGGAAGAAATTCCATTTTTAGAGGTGTTAAAAGGTTGTACATTCTTTTTTCATAGCCTTGCAAGCCAAACAGAGATCATCTTACAAAAGCCAATATATGATGGTTTAAAGTAACAGGGCTCTTAGGTGGTTTGTTTAATCAAGGAGCATATATGACATTTTTTTGGTTAGAAACACTGTGGTTTTCAAGTAGTTTGATATGTTTGGATCGGTACAGGTCAAAGGGACATTATGTTCTATTATGGCCTTGATTAGGAATGAGTATACAAAACGTACAAGAAGAACTGTAATAATTCTTTCTGAACCCGATGAAGGAAGTGATTCTGAAAACTTGTAGATTTAGTGAGTAATTTATTATTGCATTGAGTCTAATTTAAGCACTAGTTCATATTATTCTTATTTTATATTATTTAGTGTACAACTGTCTGATTGAAAGAGTTAAGGAAGAAAAACTAAAATGCATGAGGATGAAAAAGCAGATGGGATAAGGGATGAAAGCAGAGAATATGTAAATACAATGCTTTTCTGAGTTCAGTTGACTGCGAAATAGTTGAAATGTTAACTTGCTGAGTATATTTCCACAATTTTCATCTTAAAAGCCTTTGTTTTTTTATATGGAATTGCTACTAGAGAGGTTAGTGTACTTGTAGTGAAATAGCGGTACTTTTTGTCACCACAGAGTTAGTTTATTTCAGTAGAGGGACATGGTGGGTTAAGATGGTCTTGTTCTCTGTAAGAACGACCCTTTTGTTCTCTTTATGTGGTTAAGATTTAACAAAATTGGTTTGGCAGGCTGAAACACTGGCCTCTTTACTTTGTTAGGAAAATAGGTGAACATAAAACAGCTAGGAAAAAGGGTAACATTAGTAATTGCGTAATCTTACTTTCACAGTTCCATTTTGACTGGCAAGAGTGATATTATTGTCATCTGTGATTCCTTAACTTGAGGTTAATCTCTGCCACATCTCACTCCAAGTCCTCATTTGATTCAGCAATCTAGAATCGGAGCCATTGAATTATCAACAGAATCAACAGAATTTTCAATTGTTTCACTAGTAGAGAGATGACTGCTTGACTGCATTTCATTTTTTATTTTCAGCGCTTTCTCTATCCTTTTCATATTTGAGAACAAGGTGTTTCTCTTCTAAGCTATTAAAGGCAGAGAAACAGAAACCAGCCCAATTATCCAATCAAAAATAACAGTGTTGCAGGAATGCTTTTAGCTAATCAAACTAGACTGATTATTTCTGCCACAAAGAAAACAGCTAGGCCTCTCTAGACAAAAGATTTCACTACAAGCTCAAAAGGTCACAAACAGTAACAGATATTCAGCTCTAACAGACAAAAAAGGAGACTAAAAAACAGTTGCACAGATTACACAGATATACAGTAAAACAGAAGTAACAGAAACAGTTGAAAATAAGCACTTATCTTTTTTCAGTATCATAGAAGAGCACATACTGCGAAACCCTATGAGTCTAAACATGAAACTGTATTTACTGCAGGCATTCTTAACCCTGGAAGAAGCTGACATTTGAGCAATCACAGAAACCTGATTCAAAGCTGCAGAGAACACCCCAGTCATACCAGGTCACTTATCCTATCATTCATTCAGACCTCAAGCTTTGGGCAGCAAAACAAAAGGAGGTGGAGTTGCAATATATATAGACATACACACATCTGCTTTGGTCAAACAGTATGATGCACAGGAACTACTCCAAGTGCAGTTAACAATTGACAAGACTCCTGTTCAAATCATAGCTAGCTACAGGCCTTCAAATCTGACTCAAGATGCCCGCTCCACCTATCTGGACCTCCTTGAATCTATCAAGATTCAAACCTTTACCCTGATCCTGGGCAACTTTTACTATCCAATCATAGATTGGAAGAAATACTCATGCCAAAGCAGAAATGCCCAGAGATTCCTTGATTTTGTCAATGCAAATGCCTTGGACCAGTTGGTTGACACCCGCACAAGAGGTGAAATATCTTGAACTTTTATTCATTTTATTTATTTATTTATTTTACATTTGTTGACTGGGGGAGGACTGGATACATGCCCATTTTCAGTGGAGGCCCGAGGAGAAAAGCTCCAAGTTACATATATAAACAAAGCACTTATGAAACATGGATATATACAAAATATGTACAATGTAGTCCCCAGGAAGAGACTCACAAGATTGACAGTGTTTACAATATACATAGTTATTAGGGTACAAACATTGGCTGTACGCAAAATTACATAAACAGCAAAATGGATATTTACATAGATAAGAAGGAAAAAAAATAAAACCCTAATGAAACAAGCCTATTTGGAAGGGGTATACAATGTAGTCTTTAAGAAGGGATTCACAAGATTTATACTGACATCAACCAGAAGTTTATAACAACTGTACTGAACAAGATCGAAGTGACACACACTATTGAATAGAGAAAGGTGGTTAAAATAGGAGCTAGTAAGGGTTAGTATGGGGACAGAGCCAATGTGTGCTAAGATATTGTTTGAGGCCTTTTTGAAAAGGTTTAGAGAGGGTTCCAGAGTAAGATTAGCTGGGAGAGAATTCCATGTTTTCCCAACGAAGTTGGCAAACAGGGAGTCTCCAGCTGAATTAGAAACTTTCTGAGTTTGGACCAATAATTTGTTGGATGATCTAAGTGGTCTGGAGTTGATTTTAACCAACATGAGTAACCACTGCAGCATCCTACAGTGTCATCATCCCTGGTAAGATCTGACCACAAAGCAGTCACCATCTCCCCCAAACCCCCCCGAGGTAGGGTCAAATAAAAAAACATCTCCAAAGCTGATTACAACCTCCTGAGAGAAGGTATAAACAGCTTCAAAGCCCCCTCCCCCTCCACAGAAACTGGCACATATGTCCAAACTTACACCAAAGTACTATATGAGCATTTATATAGCTGCATGCAATTAGGAATACCAGACAGGACAAAATCATCTCCTCAAGGAAAAGTAAACCTGTCTGGTGTACATCTACAATAAATAAACTCTATAATAAAAGGAAAAAAATTGCTATCCAGGACCAAGAAGGAGCAGGTGTCTAACTGGAAACAATCTGTCCTTAGCCTGAACAAGCAAATAAGAGCACTAGTGAAATCTTCCAAAGCAAACTTTGAGTCCAAGCTGGTCACATCTACTAAAGACAATCATTACTTTCTTCACATATGTCTGCAATCTCAAGGGAAGCACCCAGATCTGCTCAGAACTGGTGGTCAAGGACACCACATGCACAAAACCTGTAGATATAGCCAACCTGCTGGCAGACAGGTTCAGTGAAAACTTCACTCCTCTGTCCACCCCATCAGTAAAACAGGACATCCCCAGTACCTGCCCCCCTCCCCTTATCTCTAGGGAGCAAGTCATCACTGCCCTCTCAAAGGCAAAAAATACAGCCTCCATGGGACCCGACAACATCCCAGGTCCAAGCTGGTCACATCTACTAAAGACAATCATGACTTTCTTCACATATGTCTGCAATCTCAAGGGAAGCACCCATATCTGCTCAGAACTGGTGGTCAAGGACACCACATGCACAAAACCTGTAGATATAGCCAACCTGCTGGCAGACAGGTTCAGTGAAAACTTCACTCCTCTGTCCACCCCATCAGTAAAACAGGACATCCCCAGTACCTGCCCCCCTCCCCTTATCTCTAGGGAGCAAGTCATCACTGCCCTCTCAAAGGCAAAAAATACAGCCTCCATGGGCCCCGACAACATCCCAGGTCCGAGCTGGTCACATCTACTAAAGACAATCATGACTTTCTTCACATATGTCTGCAATCTCAAGGGAAGCACCCAGATCTGCTCAGAACTGGTGGTCAGGACACCACATGCACAAAACCTGTAGATATAGCCAACCTGCTGGCAGACAGGTTCAGTGAAAACTTCACTCCTCTGTCCACCCCATCAGTAAAACAGGACATCCCCAGTACCTGCCCCCCTCCCCTTATCTCTAGGGAGCAAGTCATCACTGCCCTCTCAAAGGCAAAAAATACAGCCTCCATGGGATCCGACAACATCCCAGGCTGCATCCTATATGAACTCAGGCAGAAACTTGCAGTACCATTAGGCACCCTATTCAGCCAAAGCCAGAGTACGGGCTTCGTCCTATCCAAGTGGAGGACAGCTACTGTCATCCCTTTGCACAAAGGTCCACCGATCCAGGAAATTATAGACCCATCAGCCTAACTAGACTGATCTGCAAGGCCATGGAGTGGATTATCATGGACTTCATTAAAAAGGACATTAGCAAACTCTGGACACTTGATCTGACACAGTTTGGTTTTGTCAAGGAGAGGTCATGCCTGTTAAATCTGGCAGAGTTCTTTGAGACAGTCACCAAGCCCATAGACGAGGGGAAGATGGTGCACACTGCCTACCTTGACCTGGCCAAGGCCTTCGATACTATTCCCTATTCAGGTATAATAGATAAACTCTCTCAACTAGGCATCAATCCATATGTTACCAGATAGGTAGCAAACTGGCTTACTGATAGAATCTACCTAGTCAAAATAGGGGAAGCCACCTCAAGTAGTAGACCTGTTACAAGTGGTGTACCCCAGGGATCGGTCTTGGGGCCTCTGCTGTTTGAGATATACTTCTCAGAGGTGCAGGCCAAATCTAGTGGGCTATGGCTGACCAAGTTTGCAGATGACTGCAAGCTGGGTGCTGTCATCAATTCCCCTAGTGATGTGGACATCCTCCAAGAGGGTCTCAACAAACGAATAACTGATGCCAGAAACATGGCCTGAAACTGAATGCCAAAAAATGCATCATCATGCCATTTGGGGAGAATGACGTCCTCACAAATTATCACATTGATAATAAGGCACTAAGCATGCAATCAGTCATGAGGGACTTGTGAACCCAGGTTGATAGCAAACTGACCACCATATTGCCTCTGTTGTACGGAAAGCTTTCTACATGGCCCAAGTCATTAGTAAGGGTATCTCATCCAGGGACAAATGTGTTCATAACATCCCTGTATTCTTCCCTTATAAGATCAGTTATTGAATGTAATGCCCCCTTTCGGCATGTACTTTGCAAAGCACATGCAGCAGCTGGAGAGACCACAGAGATTCCTCACCTGGAAAATCCAGGGCCTCAAATATCTACCCTACACAGTTAGGCTAAAAGCCGTGTTCCTCCACACAGTCTCCTATAGACTCCTCAGAGGTGACCTCTGTCTGATATACAAAGCGATCTCAAACCCTGACCTGATGGGACTGCTGCATATCCCCAAGTCAAGCTCCACTCGAGTAACCCGCACGCGAGACCTCAACCTGGTCTGTGACATCAATAGGACTTGTTGGCAGGACAGATTTGTGTCCCAGAGACTCCCCCTTTTGTGGAATAGACTCCCTCTCCATGTAAAGCAGAGTACCTCAGTAAACCTTTTTAAACGCAACCTGGATAACTGGATGGGGAACAGAAAATACACCCCTGGGATCCCACCTATGTCCCTGCTGGACAGGGGCATAGGGTGCTGACTTATTGGAACATGGGCTAAATTCTTGGCTAGGATTGTAGCATAGAAATTCTTTAACAGAATCACTTTCTTTATTTTTAACCAGATACTTGAAGCCCCTTCTTAAATGGGTACACGTGAGATTACAAGACACTATGGAATTTCTTAGGGTTTTTGCAGACATGCAGTTGGAACCAGGTTGGCTGCTCTGCACCCTCGATGTCAAAGCACTATATACTAATATCCCCCACTGGGCTGGCATTGATACGTTGGAATATTGGTTGTACAAATCGGAGCTATACCAACCTGGGTTCAACACCTTCCTCATACTTCTTTCTGAACATGTTCTCACCAAAAATGTCTTTTTTTATCAGGGTGAATGTTATCTTCAAAATAAGAGAACTGCCATGGGGGCATCTTTTGCCCCTATATATGCCAACTTGTTTATGGCTTGTCGAGGAACACATTATTTACGATCGATCCCATAATCTTTACCTTGATGAAATTGACATTTGGAGAAGGTATCTGGATGATTGCTGGTTGGTGTGGACGGCCGATGTTGATTATTTACACGAGTTTGTAAATTATTTAAATGAAAACAAATGGGGAATTGAATTTACGGTCAATTATGATCCCAACAATATTATCTTTTTGGATGTTATGGTTGAGAGAAATTTTGATAACACACTTTCCACTCAGGTACACCGCAAATTTCCCCAATATTATTCCCTCCTCCACGCAACCAGCTATCATCCCCCTCATGTCTGCAATAATATTCCCAAGTCCCAGTTCATTCGGGGCAAATGTATCTGCTCTGATGAACATTCATATGATCTTTTCAAACAAGATCTTATTTCCAGATTTAAAGATAGGGGCTATCGTGCTGGCTATATATACAGTGCTTCCAACACAGTTGACCATCTGGCCAGGGCTGATCTCCTTCAATATAAAGCCAAAACCAATCATGACAACTCCGCCATTAGATTTGTAACCACATATGGCAGGAACACTAATTCACTTATGCAAAGTGTCCGACGCCACTGGAATATGTTGCTGGCTGACCACACATTATCTGGCATCGTACCCACTACATGTTCTTTTTCTTTTAAAAAAGGTAAAAATCTGGGTTCTTATTTCAATCACTACAAACACTATACATCATCCAATATGTCTCTAACACAAACTACTTTATTGCGTGATCACTTGATTGGTTGCTTTCCCTGTGGCCACTGTTCCTATTGTTCCAAAATAACTAAATCCAAAACTTTTAGTAGTAGAAACACTAGTCATATTTTTGATATTTCTTTCTATGCCAGCTGTCAGTCAGATTGGGAAATATATTGGCTACATGCCAGTGTTCGGCATTCTATGTAGGGTAAACTTCACGTCCGTTGAAGTTTCGAATGGGTGGATATTTCTGTGATATTAGACATAAGAAAAACATGAATGCCTTATGCAAACATACATTAATACATCCAGCTGCTTCTTTTAATTTTGTTATTATTGACAGAATAACAGCACACAGATCCAACAAACCTGGCTGGCATTGCATTTTGAATCAAAAAGAGAAAAAGTGTATCATTAAATTAGGGGGATTATTTCCCCGGGATTAAACGAACATCTTTAATTTGATCATGTGATCTTGATTACCATCTATATAAAAGGAATGTTTGATACTAACACAATGACACTGAGGAAGGCATTGTAGTTTTTTGCCGAAACTGGTCTGTATGTATCTTCAATCTATGGTTATGTAGTCTTTTACTACTAGCCTAATAAAGCAATTTGGTGCTACAGCTGCTGGTCTCCTTTTTATTTTGCATTCTGCCTTGGTTTGAGTCCTTGCAGCTGCCATACTTGCAGAGACTCTTGTTGTTCGTAGGCTTGTAAGTCCCTCAGGGCGAATAGCCTAGTAACTTCCTATCATCCTAAGTAGGTCCCTCCAACTGATAGTGATATTGGGCCAGGGTCTGAGTGTTTTGGACGTTGCACTTGTACCATCAGTTATATATGATTGTCAGGGACTACAGTCATGTGATCTGCACCAATGAACACTAAATAAATATGTGAGGGTGGATGGCCTTAAGATCTTATGGAAAATGCATAGTAATCCCTTGAGTTACGTCCAACATCTGACACACCCAATAAGCTGTTTAGCTACAAAATAGATAAATAATTATTGCATCCCCAGGATTTTATTGAACTCAGTGTGAGCCTGGTGGTTAAATCTGCATTTGAAATGTGTAACTATATACTTTAACTGCATTCCATGACATTAGTTAAAAAAAATTAAAACACAGTGGGTCTTAGTAATTAGTACTTCACATAACTGCTAAGCATTTCTGAATAACCCCCAAGTACTCTTTATGTATACTATGATCATTCACAGTAAAGGGTTGCTGTCTGAAAGACTTATGTTTCAAAATACCATTTGAAGTGGCTCAGGATGGAAAGCAGCTCACTGAAATGTGTTGAATTTGTAAATGTATGTAACAGATGTTTCTACTAAAAAGACAGCGATATAGAAATTATTTTTAGTGCATAGATGAAGCATATTATAGATGTTGTAGAAGTAATCTAAGACTCTCCTACACATTTAAAAGTAAAAATATGTACTTCATCTCTTGTGGTACAGAGGGATAAAGCACTGATTATGACTCCGATGACCCGAGATCAGTTTGTTATCCAGAAACTTGAAACATCTGGGGAGGGTTGAGCAAGAGATGTGTGACATATCATGTTGCACCCACCAGGGTTGGAGGGTTATCTCCTCCTCTGAGATAACCTGGCACTCCAGTAGGTACAGAAGGATTGCATCCAACCACAGTGAAAATGCAAACAATTCATCAGGCACTAATAGCAACTATTGTGCAGAACTGAAATATGTTTTGCATTTTAACCTACTGTAACAAGATTTTTGTGACTACTGCCAAATATGTTGTATTGATTAATTTGTTCTTACACAATGACTTGAAATACCAATGAGGAGTAGATTAATACAGGATGTGAAGTTTCTAAATGCTTCAGTATTCTGATGTACATTGTGATAGTAGTAAACCACTAACGCTGTTGTATAATACATCTCTATAAGTTATTGGTGACATAACTTCACATACCATACCTGATGGACTGAATAAAGTAGTGGATTTAGGTCTGGAACTCTGACATCTACAGAAGTAATCACACTTAAACAAAGAAGCTTTTGCAGCAATATTCAGGGTAAGAAAATTTCCCAGCTGCACCTATGGGCATCAATTTACTACTCATCTCACAAACTATCTATTTTTGGCCTTTAATAAGCTGTGTCACAAAAGTTGTCTTTAAGAATTCTGGGATGGCTTGTAATACTTGGAGCACATAAGTATAACATGATTTACATTCCAGGCAGATATCATAGTTATGCAGATGCTTTAAGCAGAGTACCGCTTTCTCAGTTTAGTAATGCTATTAATGCAGAAGAAAAACTGATTGTCAGGTCATATGTGTGCTGTTATTATAACAAATGCAAATTAAAACATGGGCAAGTAATGATATATTAAGGCAAGAATATATTATGAGGTATCTCAAACTTCTGAAATCCTGAAATCACTTGTTTTATTACCAGAAAAAAATTAACTTTTAAATGTAACTTAAGATAGAGTTGCAATATCAAGTTGCATGTACCTGAGAGTAGTAATCTGGAATCACTTGTGGGCAAAGTTTGACAGTTGTAAATGGTGACCTAACCTGGATTTTGATATTAAGGAGGGAGTAGTCAGTTGTACTACATGTCAAAAACAGAATACGTACCCTTCTGCTGCTTTACATCATTTGTGAGAATGTGAGTAAAAATGGAAAAAACATCTCACATTTATTTTTCCATGAAATAGAGAAGAATAATCAATCTGGTTATAATGAATACTGATTCAGTGAGGCAGGGCGTATAGCATGTAACCATACCAATGTTTGGAGGAATTCAAGAAAACAATGCAAGTTTCAGTACTTAAATAATACCAAAGGTAACTATACTAGACAATGCAGAATAGTTTTGATGAATTCACAGAATTTGTGAAGAGTGTGATGCCCGTGCCCTGGCCCAGCAATCAAGGAGCCTCAATCCTCACCACTAACACCGGTGAGGGGGCATCTCATATAGGAGGAAAGGATAACAAATACACACAGTAAAGTGCAATTTCCCTTAAGAGCACACAGAGATCACAGTCAGTACGGGTCTGGTCGCTCCCTTGCTCTCCAGGTCCCCAATAAAACTTCCCACTGGCACAGCTATAGGGTCCAGATCTCAGCCTAGTGGGCAAGCTAAAACCTCCAGCACCCTCTCTGTCCAACCAGTGCTTCGTGTCCCTGCCCAAGTAGCTGACACACACACACACACACACACACACACACACACACACACACACACACACACACACACACACACACACACACACACACTTTGAGAATAGTTTATACAACCACACAGACACTCCTAGGGAAGGCTGGCACAGGTTCTCCAGCTGTGCCCCTTTTTCCCAGTCTATATGATAGTACCAGCTGCCACTACCCACTAGTATTTATCAGCTACTCAAAGGCCCTTAAAAGGGTGTCCAATTATTACTGTGCAATATTATTATCCCATTGGTAGTATAGCCCTGGGCTAAAGCTATTGGAGTAGCATTGTACAATTTAACCAAAGGTATGCAAGTACTCTAAAGAGCTTAAATTATCTCTACAAAAACAGCCACATTTGAAATGGTTTAAAAATATTTAATAACAAATAGTCAAAATACAAGACAATATTTTTTACTACACAGTGCTAGTCAAGAGTTCAGAGATCACAGAGAAATACTTAAAATAATTCAGTAGTACAGTTCTGACATCACAGAAAAACACTTAGTCTAATCTTTCAGTTTCTAGCAATTTTAAGAGAAAACATAAGTTTAAGATAAACTTACATATAGAGCAAGACATTGCTGGTGAGTTGGATGGTCAAGACAAAATTGCTTAATGCCCTCTGTTTCTCTCTGTTTTTAAAATCACATTCCTGGTTCACATTACATCATTCTTCACACTTTCCTGGGTTCCCAGGCTAACAGAAACTACATTTACATTCTTCACCTCTGGAGAGAAACCAGAGCAATAAAGGACATTTATGCATACAAATTCTGGCCATTAACTCTGGCCTTAAAACAATAGGCAGGATGCCTCACTCTAGACTTACTCACTCTGAGTTTTAACATCAATGGGTCACATGCTTTACTTGGTCAGTAGAGTGCACTGTTGTTACATTTTTTTCCAGTTCCACATGTAACACTATTTTTA
Organism: Protopterus annectens; assembly: GCF_019279795.1. NCBI lineage: Eukaryota > Metazoa > Chordata > Ceratodontiformes > Protopteridae > Protopterus > Protopterus annectens. The sequence continues at coordinate 941,476,326 of NC_056748.1, forward strand.
CCATTTAATACAACAAGCCTGTGGTTTACATTAATATTTACAGATGACAGAATTATCTCCAAAATTTATTTGGCTAGGCTGGCAGCCTTCACCTATCTTCACATATCCCCCCCCCGGAGACCTCAAGCTAGTTTTTCAAGTGACCCTTGAGAAACGCTAATTGAGGGAGTTAGGTCTATCTGAGTGTACCTTACCCCATTTCCCGTCTTGAGAGCCCATCTGCATTGTCATTGCTAATCCCACTGAGGTGCTGCATGGACATATCATATGCTTGCAACCCCAGGCTCCATCTTAGCAACTTGGCATTTTGCTGGCTAGCTCTGTTTAACCATGTTAGGGGGTTATGATCTATCATAACAGTAAATTTCCTTCCATACAAATAAGGCTGAAATTTCTGCAGTGCCCACGCTATGGCTAGACATTCCTTTTCTACAGCTGCATAGCATTCCTCCCTGGGTTGGAGCCTAGAGCTGAGATAAACCACTGGGTGCTCTTTCCCCTCTGAAGAAATCTGGCTAAGTACAGCCCCCACCTCATTGTTTGAAGCATCCACCTGCACAACAAATACTTTGGTGTAATCTAGACTGGCTCACATAGGGGTCCTCACAAAGCTTCTTTAAGCTTCTGGAATGCCTGTTCACATGCTGGGGTCCACACTACCTTATCTGGCCTGTTTTTCCTTGTCAGGTCTGTGAAGGGAGCAGCTATGGTACTATAACAGGGGACAAACTTTCTGTAGTACCCTGCTGTCCATAAAAAATGTCCTCACCTGCTTTTTGGTAATGGGTACAGGCCATGCCTGAATGGCTTTCACTTTGGCAGGTTCTGGCCTTATCTTACCACTCCCCTCTCTATGTTCTAGGTAAGAGACCTCTGCCATACCCACCTGACATTTGCTCGGCTTAATGGTCATCCCTGCTCTCTGTAGTCTGCCCAGCACCTCCCTGACATGCTGAAGGTGATTTGGCCAGGAATGGTTGTAGATGGCAATATCATCTAGGTAAGCAAGGGCAAACCCTCCTGCTCCTTCTAGGATATGATCTACCAGCCTCTGGAAAGTTGCTGGGGCATTCTTCATCCCAGAGGGCATCTTTGTGAACTCATACAAGCCAAAAGGAGTCACAAAAGCTGACTTCTCTCTAGCACTGGGAGTCAAGGGCACCTGCCAGTACCCCTTGGTAAGATCAATGGTTGTAAGATACTTAGCCCCACCCAGCTGCTCTATGGCCTCATCTGTCCTAGGCATGAGATAAGCATCTGACTCTGTGTGACTATTTAATTTCCTGTAGTCCACACAGAACCTGGTGCTGCCATCCTTCTTTGGCACCAGCACCACTGGGGAGGCACAGGGACTGTTGGACTCTTGAATCATCCCTAGTTTCAACATCTCCTGTACCTCCTCCCTCAGAGTCTGTTTGACTCTGTCAGGCACTCTGTAAGGGGCCTTCCTAATAGGCCTGTGGAGTCCTGTATCCACCTGATGCTGCCCCAGGTGGGTGCACCCTGGTTTCCCAGTGAACATGTCCCCAAAGTCCTGCAACACTGCTCAGATTTCTCGAACCTGGGTAGGAGATAGCTGCTGGGACATTGCTACCCTTCCACTGAGGTGTCAGCCCGAGCCTCACTGAGGAGATCAGTCACCAGATCTCCCTCAGACTCCTCCAGAAATCCACTGCAAATGCTCAGCACAAGAGCCTCCTTATCATGGTAAGATTTCATCATGCTAACATGGTACAATTTGCGCCCCTGCCTTCTGCCTAGCAGTTCCACCATGTAATTAACATTGCTTACCTTTCTTACCACCTTGTAGGGTCCCTCCCAAGCTGCTTGCAGCTTGTTGTGTCCGACAGGAATGAGAACCATTACCTGCTGCCCCACAGCATACTCTCTAGCTTGAGCATTCCTGTCATACCACACCTTCTTCTGTTATTGGGCTTCTGCCAGGTTCCCCTGGCCCAAGTTCTTGAGTTCCTTGAGCCTTGTCCTGAGGTTTAGGACGTATGCCACAACAGACTGCTTGTGAGACTTGCACTCACCTTCCCACTCATCTCGAATTAAATCTAGAGGTTCCCTCACCCTATGCCCATACAACAACTCAAAGGGTGAAAAAACTTGGATTCCTGGGGAACCTCTCTGTAAGCAAACAACAGATGGGGCAAATATTTGTTCCACTCTCTCTTAAACTGATCTGCAAATGCCCATAGCATGGACTTGATTGTAGAGTTTAACCTCTCAACAAGACCATTAGTCTGGGGATGGTAGGGGGTGGTCTTCATGTGCTTCACCCCACAGGACTTCCACAGACAAGCCAGCAGGTCTGACATGAAATTGACACCTCTGTCAGTCAGTATTTCTTTTGGGAAACCTACCCTGTTGAAAATCTCTAACAAAGCATTTGCCACCTTCTCTGCCTCAGTGGAGGACAAAGCCACTGCCTCAGGGTATCAAGTAGCATAATCCACTACCACTAGGATATACATTTTCCCTGAGGAACTTGGGGTACTCAGCAGACCCACAATATCCATAGCTACCCTCTGAAATGGCTCCTCAATCACAGGCAAAGGCATCAAAGGAGCTCTCACCTTGTCTCCTGCCTTGCCTACCTTTTGGCACTGCTCACAGGTCCTGCAGTATCCTGTTACATCTCTGTAAATTCCAGGCCAATAGACATTCTGCATAATACGCCTCTTTGTATGTTTTATACCCATATGGCCTGCAAAGGGAATATAATGGGCTATGGCTAGAAGCGCCAGACAGTAGGCTCTAGGCACTACCAGCTGCTGTACTCTCTCACCTTTTAGCCCTCCCTCAGGGGTCCACTCTCTGTACAGTAACCCTTTGTCCCAGTATACAGATTTCCCCTTTCCTTGAGAATCAGGTGCCTCCCTAGCGACCTGCCTCAGGCCTTGCAATTTAGGGTCTGAGAGCTGAGCCTGTCTCAACTCTCTCCTTGTAACTCTTCCCAGCTCCCCTTCTACAGGAAGTCTGGCATCCTCTGACAATGGTGCCTCACTGTCAGCCTGGGTACTACTACTCACCTCTACTTTTGCAGTTACTCTGTCCTAGGGAACATCAGTACCCCAAGCAGCTATGGCTCACCTTCAGTCTCACTGCTACAGGTTAGCTCCCTCCCTGAAGTAACCACCTCACCAGTCCTGGCTGCAAGTATGCAGTCTGTCTGGGTCTCCCCCAGGCTGCCAGACCCACATGCTTGTCTCCTCACCTGACTGCGTGTAACTGCACAAAAACATGGTACTGCCTCATCCAAATCCCTCCCTATCAGGACATCTGCAGGATGGTAGTTTGGTACCCTTGTTGTCTCAAGACAACTTACTATTGGCATTTTGTCTTTCACACTTACTGGCTCACTCACCTTTTTTTCCCCACCTTGCATCCATGGACACCTGTATGCCATATGGCCCCACTGGTTGCAATCAAAACATTTGACCCTAGCTCCTGGACGTGTACCTGGACTAGTGGCTTCCCCTGCTACTGGCAGATTCTTTTGGGGCAGTCTGTGCTGCCCACCATGGGTTCCTTTACACCCATGAGCAGTACTGGGGGTCCCTTACCTGTGCAGGGCTGCCCTGGTTGCCAGGTATAGGTCTCCCTTCTTCCCCAACTCATCTGAAGTAGCACATTGTCTATCAACTAACCAGATCCGCATGCCCTCAGGCAAAGTGCTAAGGGCTTGTTCCCTCAGCAAAGGTCTGCCAGCCCTTAAAAAGTGGTGACCTGACATCCACTCACCCACCTATGGAAATAAGTGCCCACTTCAGCAATATATTCACACACACTTTCATCTGCCTTGCGCCTATGCTCACAAAACTTTTTCCTATACGTTTCAGGTGTTAGCTTAAACAATTCTAACAAGTGATTTTTAACAGCAGTATCATCAAAACATGCAACGTCAGGCATTTGTGACAAAACAGTTACAGCTTTACCATGGAGTAAGGGGGTCAGGAACCGTACCCAGAGCCTTTGATCAACACCATACTGTTTGCATACCCTCTCAAACATATGAATGAAACTATCAAAATTATCCCCCTCTTTAAACTGCCGAAGAAATTTACTGACCTTTTGTGCTCCTAGGGTCCAGTTACTCCCTTCCCCATTACCTTCATGACTCTGGCGAAGAGTCAGCATCTCTTTCTCATGCTGCCTCTCTTTTTCCTCAGCTTCCAGGCGTAGCAGTTTCTAATTCTCCTCAGCCTGCAAATGTCGCAGTTTCTCCTTATCCTCACTCTCTAGACGCCTTACTCTCTCAGCTGCTTCTAGTTCTAAACATCTGGCCTCTAACTCAAGTCTCTTTAGCTCCAGATGGATTTTTAAGTCTTCTGCAGAAAGGTTGAGCTGTCCATTTTCCAAGGGTATTATATCTCCACTGCCAGTCTGATTGTCCTCCTGGATGCTGTTTTCTGATGCAGCTGTAACCAAGGCTGCAATCAGGTCTGCCTTAGTCAGGTTTCCATGCACCAGTCCCCTAGCCTGACACATCTTCACCAGCTGGCTCCTTGTCAGCTTTCCATACTCCTCTGCTGACATGCTGCCTGCTCACCCTGACTAACTAAGCTAACAAAAGAAATAAAACAATTGTGATCTGAACTCTGAGTATTCACTGCATGGCAGATTTAGTGTACAAAACACCTTCAAAGCTCACTGTACACCAGCTACAGGAATTCACTCTACCCACACCACTACAATCCAATTAGTATTTGCCAAACAATTAATATGTGATGTGGATACCCCACCATTGCCAAATGATTAATATGTGACACCTGTGCCCTGGCCCAGTAATCAGGGAGTCTCAATCCTCACCACTAACACCAGTGAGGGGTGTCTCATATAAGAGGAAAGGATAACAAATACACACAGTAAAGTGCAATTTCCCTTAAGAGCACACAGAGATCACAGTCAGTATGGGGCTGGTCGCACCCTTGCTCTCCAGGTCCCCAGTAAGACTCACCACTGGCACAGCTATAGGGTCCAGAGCTCAGCCTAGTGGGCAAGCTAAAACCTCCAGAACTCTCTCTCTCCAACCAGTGCTTCGTGTCCCTGCCCAAGTAGCTGACACACAGAGACACACACACACACACACACACACACACACACACACACACACACACACACACACACACACACACACACACTTTGAGAAGTATTTATACAACCACACAGACACTCCTGGGGAAGGCTGGCACAGGTTCTCCAGCTGTTCCCCTTTTTCCCGGACTATATGGTAGTACCAGCTGCCACCATCCGCTAGTATTTATCAGCTACTGAAAAGCCCTTAAAAGGGTGTCCAATTATTACTGTGCAATATTATTATCCAATTGGTTGTATAGCCCAGGGCTAAAGCTATTGGAGTGGCATTGTACAATTTAACCAAAGGCATGCAAGTACTCTAAAGAGCATAAATTATCTCTGCAAAAACAGCCACAGTTGAAAGGTTTTAAAATATTTAATAACAAATAGTCAAAACACAAGACAATACTTTTTACTACACAGTGCTAGTCAAGAGTTCAGAGATCACAGAGAAATACTTAAAATAATTCAGTAGTACAGTTCTGACATCACAGAAAACACTTAGTCTAATTTTTTTAGTTTCTAGATATTTCTAAGAGGAAAACACAAGTCTAAGATACACTTATATATAGAGCAAGACAGTGCTGGTGAGTTGGATGGTCAAGACAAAAATGCTTAATGCTCTCTGATTCTCTCTGTTTTTAAAATCACATTCCTGGTTCACATTACATCATTTTTCACACTTCCCTGGGTTCCCAGACTAACAGAAACTACATTTACATTCTTCACCTCTGGGCAGAAACCAGAGCGATAAAGGACATTTATGCATGCAAATTCTGGCCATTAACTCTGGCCTTAAAACAATAGGCAGGATGCCTCACTCTAGACTTACTGACTCTGAGTTTTAACATCAAAGGGTCACAACATGCTTTACTTGGTCAGTAGAGTGCACTGTTGTTACATTTTTTCCAGTAACACTATTTTTACCATTTAAGACAATAAGCCTTTGGTTTACATTAATATTTACAAATGACAGAATTATCTCCAAAATTCTATATGGCTAGGCTGGCAGTCTTCACCTATCTTCACCCAATCTTCACAACGAGAAGTAAACATTTTCACATTATTTTTGCCCTCTCTTGCCCTTCAACAACCTGATTAGCAGAATGAGTAGAACAAATGCTTAAAACAGGTGAAAAAAGACTGATAGGTATTTGAAACATTTACAGCTAGAGGATTATGCCCAGTAAGCTACTGGAGGCATACCTGCATCCTGGTGAATACAGTTACAGTGAACAGCTTTTAGATAGGTTTTCTTAATTGTGGGTTTCTTGAACCACACTGACCTATATTGTGCAAGCTGTCAGCACATCAGAGTGGGTTTTCTCCAATGTTGTGTGACCATGGAGTTGATATTCCCAAGAAAGGGAGTTCAAGGGGCATGCAGGGGTGGGGGACTAGTCGCCTAAAAAGTACATTTTGTATTTCCTTTTTTGAGTTATGTTTCTCAATGTTAAAATATCTGTGAAGTGTAATTTGATGTAGGGTCATTTGACTGAACATTGCTAAAAATACCACTGGATTGTACTCAAGGAGTTTAGACAAATCTCAATTCTTTGACCACTTGCTAAAGTATCCAGAGAAACCATGTTCCGACAATTGCTCAAACTTATAAACATTTTTGGGCTTTCATCTGATAAAACAACATAATTTCAGAAATGCCTTTAGTGTAACAGCCTTGTTATCTGCAACTGTCTTCATCTATTCTGCAATGCACTTATCACTGTTGGAATGTTTATAGATATTTCTAGGACATTTGAAACCATAACACATTGCTTAGGCAGTTGCAGAAATTTAACTTTAGTTGGGACATCATTAAGTGGTTCCAAAATTACCTCAAAATTAGAACATTCCAGATGCATACCAATAACTACTTATCCTTCAGCACGCCCTTCACAGGTGTATATCAGGGCTCATTCCTTGGACCCATCCTGTTATTTTTATTCATTAATGATCCCACTGAAGATCTTCCTTTATTCAACGTCACTCTATATGCAGATGACATACTGGTCTTATGATCCAATAAATGCCTATCCAGATTACAAACTAACCTACAACAATCCTTTTTTGAGCTATGCAGCTGGGCTGAATCTAATAATCTATTAAATACACAAAAACAAATATGCTTTTTGCTACCTCTGGAAAACAAAACCCACAGCTATCTCAAATTTTCATCAAGGATAACCATAGCAATGTTATTCCTCACATTTCAGAAAACCTTTTCAGCCCATGCAGACATTGCCAGTTCTAAATGTTACTCTCATCTCAAACTTTTATAGAGTCTGATTTCTCCTAAAGCTCACATTGCCCTGGCAAAAATGTTATCCTTCTTAAACTGAAATACATGCTACCACTTTTAACCTTTTATGCAACCTACAATCCCAATATGCTGCAGATCATTGAAAATAAAATCTGCAGATTTGTCCCCCTTGACTGACAGTCAAGCTCACCACCTTAACCTCTTACAGAAGCTAAAATGGCTTCATGTCACTGAAAGGGCAACCTTCTCTCTGGGTACTCTAATTCACTAAATACTAAAAGATGGTTATTGCATATATTTGACGAGAAAATGTCCCATTACAGACTGGATTTACTCCTTAAGAAATAAACAAGATGAAACTATTACTTTAATCAGACCTCATTTTAAAACATGCACTACTGAATGTCTGATGTCCTTCCATATCACTTTTGCAATATTCTTAAGTAAAGGGATTCCCTGCCATGGGTAGCCAATGTCTGGCCAGTATACCAAGCCTTAGGATTTTATAGATGTTGTATAGCACACATATGGTCCCCACTCAAGGCGTAGGATATAAAGGTGATGCACGCACATAAATTCCTCAGATCTTCTTTGCTGTCAGTCTGAACACTACCATTGATTATTGGTCTGGATGCTTCTTCCTCTGTGCTGATTACCAAGCTGTGTTTCAGATAAGTGCCCCATTGAGATTTCTTCTTATCTTTCTTAGTTCTTTAGTTGTTAGTTTACATGTGATCCAGAAAGGGAAAATGTCAGTGTGGTAGGCAAATTACCTTTGAGGGTCATCACAATCAGTGTCTGTTTTGTTTGAATGCTTCTCACAACCATGCACAGTGTTCTATTTGCCAAGTGTTTGTCCCTAAGACCCTACATAGTTGTTTCTCCTCCTTATCTGTTTACCTGGAGAACCAATGTCTTGAAATTGCTGGTGCAAGGTGCTATGGTGTAGTCTTCCTGTCCCAATGTTTTTTTCCTCCTTCCTTTAATAAACAGATTTTGGTCCACTGTTTGCTGACTCTACCATATTTTTGTACTTCCTGTCCTAAAGGTCAGCCGCCTGCCAAGAAAAAGGCCAAAAGAGTTATGTCTGATTTGGCTTCTGTCCCACCTCCCTTGTACATCTATTTTGAGGCTGGTGAAAGCACAGAGGATTGCCCGTCCATTCCACTGGATTTCTCTGACACGACCATATCTGAGGCCAGCATGGATCTGACTTCTCACACATGCTTGGAGGCTCTGCAGACATCCATTATGAGTGTTGAGGGTGAACCTTGGCTGATTTGGCATAGTGGTATGTTGCTCTGACTGTAGTGCACAGGGTCCTGGGTTCAAGACTTGTCACTGAAATGCAATTGCATTATTTCAGAGGGACTGAGAGGGATTCCGCAGATACTTGTTTTAGGGATTCCTCCTACATTAGTTGAATGTAGTCAAGAATCTTGACCTCCTAAGGTGTTTAGGGCAGATGTCCCTCAAAAGAAAAAAAAACAAAAAAAAGCATGTTTTCCCTGCTCCTAAGGATCCCCAGTATGAATGGCAGGATTCCTCAAGGAGTTTCTGTTCCTGCTCCCCCTTGGTCCGCTACCCCTCTCAAGAGGTCCAGAGAGCAGGACTCCTCTGAAGAGGAATTGGATTCTGGGGAAGAATCTTTGGCATATTCCTTTCAGATCCTCCTCCATTGGATTATGGCTAAAAGGAGGAAGTCTATTGGCTCAGACTCTCCCTTTGGAGAACTCTCTTTTGGGGATACTATTTCTTGTGTGATGGAATTTTTAAAATGGGACTGTTCTCTGGTTTCTGACATTTAGAAGAGGTGTTATCAGCTCGACCAGAAGGAGTCCCCCTATGCCCTCTGCTGTCCCTCCTGTCTTGGCTGCCCTTTTAGATACCTTTTCAGCAGCTTCTGTGGCCAGGGATTTTCAACCTCCAACCCCTAAGAAACCTGACAGATTTTACAAGGTGCTTGATAAGTATAAGTTTCTTTACAAATGTCCTTCTACTGACCCTTCTGTAGTGTCTGTCTCGTCTGACAAACCCACTAAGCTTTTGGTTTCTAATAAACTTCTTCCTTCGGGTAAGAATAAGCAGGAACATGGAACGGCTGGGCAATAAGGTATATACTGCTGCCACCTTGGCCTTTTGGACTATTAATTACCATACCCATATGACCAGGTATGTTTAGTCCTTCTTTCTCAGGCTTCCCAAGCTATCTCTGACCTTTCTGATTCTGAAGGGAGAGCCTTGGCCCTCTCTTTATTGGGCTCTACTTCTCAAGTTACCCGCCACTCTATTAAATGTAGTTATGGTGCAGCTGATGCCTGTACTAAAGTTGCTGCTTTTGGTTCTGTTTTGAGACACTACTCTTGGCTTTATCTCCAGCCTTTTGCCTGATGATATTAAGGATAAACTTTTAGATGCTCCTCTTGATAATATGAACATATTGGGTTCTGCAGCTGCCAAGCTTTTTAAGTCTCTACAGGTTAAGGGTAAGGCCTTTCAGGAATTGAAGCATATTTTTATTTCTCCTATTCCTAAGTTCCATACTAATTATCCTTTGAAATCTGCTTTTGTTTGCAGACAACATTGTCCTCCTCCCAAAACTAAGAAGAGTTCTAGGCAGGTTCCTTCTGCTAAATCTACTCAGACTTCCACTTCTCAGAAACTTCCTTTTCAGGACAAATCGGGTTCTGTCTGACTGTCTGCTCTCCATTTTCCTAAGTCAGCTTCCTTTATCTCTGTGTTTTTCCCTGTCCCTTCCCAGTTGGTTAAGGATCACCAAAGACTCTTGGATTCTGTCCATTATCTGTCAGGGATACTTCATGGTATGGAAATCCCTTCCTCCTTTGCTGGGCATCCGTTAACATACACAAGAACAGCTGTGGTTCTTCCTAGACTTACTTCAGGACCTTTTGGTACAAGGCACTATTGAATCCCTGCCCTCTTCCCAAGAGGGGAGGGGATTTTATTCCAAAATGTTTCTGGTTCCCAGGAAGGAAGGCAGCTGGAGACCCATTCTGGAGTTTTCTCAGCACAACACCTTTATTAAGATCCCTTCCTTTTGGATGTTATCCCTTCAGAACCTGTTTCCCCTTCTTCCCCAGGATTTTTTGGTCTCCCTGTATCTCAAGGATGCTTATCTTCACATCCTCGTTCATTTCTCTTTCAGGAAGTTTTTGTGTTTCTTTGTTTCTTCCTTGCATTTTCAGTTCTGTGATTTGCCCTTTGGCCTTTCTACTGTCCCAAGGGTTTTTACCAAATGTCTTGCTCCTGTGATTGCTTTTTGCAGGATGAGAGGGGTTCAGATCTTTCCTTATCTGGATGACCAAATCATTTAGGCTTACTCCCCCAAGACCTTGCTTCAGCATCTTCACTATACTGTTTGTCTCTTGCAAAGCCTGGCATTTACAATAAACTTCCAGAAATCAGTCTTAGTTCTTTCTCAGGATCATGTGTTTCTTGGTTGCAGGCTCCAGACCATCCCTAATCTGGCTTCTCTGCCTCCTCTCAAGGCTGTTTCTCTAATCACCTTTATTCAATCCCTTTTTCCTCAGATTTTAGTTACTGCCAGGGAGTTTCTAGGGGTACTAGGTTTCGTGGCTTCAACTATTCCTATGCTTGTTTTTGCCAGGCTTCACATGAGAAAGCTTCAGTGGTTCCTAAAGTCAGTATCCCTCCAATACTGTCATCCTCTAGATTTTCTAGTCCCTCTTCCATGCTTCAAGCTTGAGCTTCAGTGGTGGATTCATCAGCTGTCTCTCAACCTGGTACTGCCTTTTCAGCCCCTAGTTCCCTCTCAGGCATGTTTTTCAGATGCCTCAGTAGTAGGGTGAGGAGCTTCTTTTGGTTCCTTCAAGGTCCAGGGTCTCTGGCCTCCTCATCAGAGGTCAGACCACATCAATATCAAGGAGATTAGAGCTCTCCTTTTCATCTTTCAGACCTTTCATCCCCTTTTTCTTCCAGGGCCTTTCAAAATCTTTACAGACAACACCACAGTGATGTGGTACATCAACAAGCGGATGGGGGGGGGGGTCATGGTCCTACCTTCATTGCAGGCATGTTATTCAAGTTTGGTATATAGCTGTCCAGTATCAAGTGACTCTTCAGGCTGTATACATTCCTTCAGGGCAAAACATAGTGGCAGGCTCTTTAAGCCGGTCTAAAACACAGACTGAGAAATGGATGCTTCACAGAGATGTGTTGTCTGGGCATTGTCCATTAGTGGTGTACTCCTCAGGTAGATTACCGCCCCTTTGAACAGACAACTTTCTCTGTTTTACACCAGAGTTCCAGTCCTCTGTCTTGGAAGGTGGTTGCCCTACCTTTTTCTCTGAAGGGGGATGTTTTTCTATACCTTACCAAATAAACAAATTATAATAAACCTTCCCTCCTATTCATGTAATTCTAAGGGCCCTGCTCAAGATAGAGCAAGACTCCCACAAAATCTTGCTGTTGACTCCCTTTTGGCTCAGACAGCATTGGTTCCCTCCTCTTCTGCACCTATCTAAAGGCAAACACCACAAGTTACTTCACAGGTTTGACCGACTCACACAAGACAGGAGGTCTCTCATCTATCTTCACTTGTCCACTCTTCAAATGACATTGTGGGTGATAAGGTTTTCATCACTTTTAGGCACCTTTTTTCTGAGGACGTGATTAGGGTTCTGCAGGAGGCCAGGACACCCTATATGTCCAAATGGAAGATATTTTCTCTTTGGTGCTTTGTTTATAATCAGGACTCACTTTCTGTGGAGATCTCTCTGGTTGTCTCTTATATGTCAATGCTGAATTCTCAACCTGACATTCACGTCATACTGCCTTGTGTTATTAATATGCCAGATCATGCTGTACTATGCTTGTATGTAAAATGCTGTATTCTTAGCCTGACGATTATGTTTATACTAAGTTGTACATGTATGTATTCTTAACCTGACGATTATGTTTATACTAAGTTGTATATATATATATATATATATATATATATATATATATATGTATATATATATATATATGGTTCTATCTGACTACGTCGACAAGTCAGAACGCCGACAGCGTGAGAACACCGACGCCAGAAGATCGAAACGAGACCGACGACGATCAAAAAACGCTGAGAACTGAGAACAAACATGGCGCTGTGGAAGTATGTGGATGTATGAAGTAGTATGACGGTAAGGGTGTGTGTGAGTAAGGTAAGTGTTAGACTGTGATAGTTTGTGGGTTAGGTGGTTAGCGGGTAGGGTTAGGGCTGGTCAGGTAAGTGTGGTTTGGGTTAGTAAGTTAGGGCTAGGGAGGTCTAAGTGGCTCAGTGTCGCGACTGTGATAGTTGTGGTATGAGAGTAGTTTGTGTATTAGGGGGTGGGGCTTAGGGGGGTTAGTGGCGTTAGGTGAGTAGGCGCGTGGGTTTAGGGTAGTTGTTAAGGTTGTAGTTGTGGGGTAGTGTGTATGTGTATGTTGTGTTGGTGTTGGATTTGTGTTGGTGGTTTTTGTGTTTGTGTGTGTTGTTTTGGATTTGGATTTGTTTTGTTGTGTTGTTTGGTTTGTATGGTGTGTGTGTGTAGATATATATATATATATATATATATATATATATATATATATGTATTCTTAACCTGATGATTATGTTTATACTACGTTGTACATGTATGTAATAAGCCATTGGAACTTTTCTCCCTGGGCCGCCACTGAACACAGGCTCTTCTTGGCCCAGTGGACTTCCCCGGTCATCAAACTGAAATAACTAAATAAATAAATAAATAAATAAATAAATAAATAAATATGTGTGAACTGCTTCATGCTGGGTTAGCATATTATAGGTTCATAGGTAGGTACTAGGCTATCTGCCCAAAGGCATTTATAAGCCTAGCCAGAATGTGTTGGCTTTCGCTGCCCCCTTAGATTAGTTCCCTGTGCCTCCATCCAGCAGAGCCACTGAAGTGATCCCCGGGGTAAACTTTCTGTTTCCCATCCACTCATCAAGGTTTCTCTTGAAGAGTGTTAGCGAGGAGCTCTGCCTACTGTAGATTGGAATCTTGTTCCAAAGCATAGGAAGTCTCTGGGGCAGGAATCTATCCCTCCAGCATGTTCTATTTATTGTTGTGGTGAGATTTAGATCCCTAGAGCGTGTGGCTCGAGGGGATATGGTTTTCTTTAGGTGGAGCATGTCCATCAATTCTGGGTTGGACATGGCCTTGTATGTCAGGCAGAGACCACCTCTGAGTAGGCTGCATGCAACCGAGTACAGCTGGAGTTTCTTCAGTCGAGCTGTATAGGGCATCTGTTTGAGGCCAGTGATCCTCTTGGTGAGGTACTTTTGTGGTATTTCAAGCTGTTGCAGGTGTCTTGTAAGGTACATCCCAAATGGGGCATTGTACTCTGTGATGGGTCTGATGAGTGATGAGTAGAGTGGCACAATGACCTCTTTTGATCTAGATGCAAACCCTTTTGTGATTAGGTGTAGATATTCTTCTGTTAAAGCTGACCTTTTAGCTATTTTTGCTTGTCTGCCATTAACTCCTCCTCTGGCTCTAGGTTTGAGATCAAGCAATTTCTTATGGGTGCCTTTCATATTACACCTACTAGGAAGCTTATTCCACCTTCCTGGGATCTTAATTTTGCTGTTCAAAAATCAACTTGGGCTTCTGTTGAGCCTACCACTTCAGCTTACTTACAGCATTGTACATGGAATACTGTTCTTCGTTTGGCCCTTACTTTAGGTGAGAGAGTATCTGAACTCCAGGCTGTTCTGGCTGTTCCTCCTTTTTAAGTTTTTTCATAGGGATAGGGTGTCTTTTTGTACTAATCTTTCTTTTATGCCCAAGGCGGTTAATGAATTGTTTAATTTGACCTCCTTTTTTCCTTCTCTGCAGCTTGCTAGTGAGGAGGTTCTTCACACCTTGGATTCGCATAGGCAGCTCAGATATTATTTGGATAAAACTAAGGCATTTCACAAATCTCAGCAACTTTTTGTTTCCTTTCATCCCAGATCTCTAGGATTGGTTGTTTCTAAGCAAACCATTTCTTCATGGATCTCTAAGGTCATTTCCTTTTGTTATTCCTTTCATGGGAAAAGCCTTTCTGCCTCTGTAAAGGCTCACTCTAACAGGGACATGGCTTCCTTTGCTGATTTTTTCAAAGGACTGAATGCCATTTTCATCCTTGAGGCTGCTACTTAGACCTCTGTCCATACCTTTGCGAAGCATTACAAATTGGATGTTGTTTCCAGAGGGGTAGCTGGCTTTGCCAGAACTATCCTGCATGGGTTTCTTGAGGGCTGTTCTGGGCCTTTCTCCTCCAAAGCTTCCTCTTGAGATTTTGTACTCTCCCTTTAGTTAAGAATACTGGAACAGTGATATGGAAAGACAGTACGGTTGTGTAAAATCTTACCTTAACAGTAGATGTCCTTCTTTTCACTGTTGCAATATTCACTCCCTCTCTTCTTCCCCTTCTGCTCTTCTCTCTTCCTTTTTTTCCCTTTCTGGATGCACATGTTCCTCTTACTGCTCCTCTTGGCACTATTCAGCTCTGAGGTATGTACCTGCATACATCAGCATTATGCCCGACGCCTTGAACAGGGAGCATATGCTTATAAAATCCTAAGGCTTTGGTATAATGGAGGATGTTGGACTACCCATGGCAGGGAATCCTTTAGTTAAAAATACTGCAACAGTGAAGAGAAGGAGGTCTACTGTTATAACATTTTACACAACTGTACTTTCTCCTTCCTTGGCTAAGCATTATGGAGCAAACTACCATGTGAATTAAGAGGTCTTGAAATACTTACTGAATTAAAACATGCAGTATCTGAACATCTGCACAATTAAGTGGTGTACACTTGCTTTAGGGACTGATGGTTAATAATACTGTATTCTAACACACAGCATACCCTAACTCAAGGCAACCAGTTAGTTACATCATTCTGTTGATAGCTTAATAATACAAATGTACATAAATATTGTTAAATTTTATGTTATTTAATTATATGAAGGCTCTCCAATCCAATCACAATAGTCATCTTTTTAACATTCTACATACACCTCTCTCTAATCACCCCTAGTATAACTCCTCCCCTTTAAAGAACACCAGTAAGCTTATTAGTCACTATGCAAACACGACCTTTCCAAATCCAACTAAGGCTCCTAATCATTGTCTTTCTCCTACTTTCTCTAACAGCAGCCTAACTGCTAACCTCATTTGAACAGTCAAAATATTTACAGCTGAACTTCCCTAATGCACAAACAAATACTATACCTCTAATTAACTCCCCAGAGCACATAAATATAACATATTTACCTAGCTATTTACCTGCTAAACATCACAGACTGACCCATATCAAATACAACTATCTAAAACCTAAAAAACCTCTTCACCATTACTTTAACCTCTACAATCCCCTAAACAAACTATTACACCTCTCTTTACTAGATGGGGACATTTATCCTAACCCAGGACCAGGGCAAAAAACAAGCACAGAACCACAAATTAATGTTCCCACTACCCCAAATATCCCATCTAAATCTTCCAACTCACTCTATATAGCTCACCTCAATATTTGTAGCATAAATAATAAAATTGCCCACCTCCATGCTCTCCTGGATGTTCATTCCTTTGATATACTTTGTTTAACAGAAACATGGCTAAAACCCACTACACAAGATGTTGAAATTATTCCATCTGGGTACAACATCTTGAGACAAGACCGCAAAGTAAAAAAAATGAGGGGGTGTTGCTATCCTCTATAAAGAAGGGCTACAAATATCTATACTAGATCTTGGTTCCTGTTCTGAAAACAATGCAGAAATCATTAGCACCAAACTTCAACTTAATCCCAGCAAATCCCTAAATATAATATGTATCTTCTTGCCCCCTGGTAACAACATCACCACTCTGGAAGGTATCCTTGCTGAACTCTCCACAAAAATTCCCCAAGAGACAATAATTCTTGGAGACTTTAATATAGACTGGAAGGACTGCTCTACTGAATCACCAACCTCCCATATTAACCTTAATGGCTTCTCACAAACAATTAACTCCCCAACCAGAATTAATCAACCCAATAACAAAAAATCCATCCTAGACTGGATTCTAATAAATAATCACCAACAACTCTATAATGTAGGGACCCTCCCTGACGATGTAAGTGACCATTCTCTCACTTACATAATCAGGCAAAGGTCGAGCTCACACAACCCAACTGTACATAAAACAATAAGAAGCAACAGAAACTTTAACCTCAATAACTTCCAAGCTGAACTAAAAGAATGTGATCAGTCACCTATAAAATACCTCCAACTTGACAAAGCAACAGACTACTTTAACTCAAAATTCTTAACAATCCTTAACCACCATGCACCAAAGCATTCCATCAAAATTAAATCTAAACCTGCCCCATGGCTTACAAAGAAAACCAGGCAGAAAATTCAACAGAGAAATAAAGTTTGGGCACTATGGAGAACAACTAAAAACCCCGTAGACCAACAACAATTCAGGCAAAAAAGAAATGAGACTAAGAAAGCTATACTCGAAGATAAAAAAAACTTTTACTTCCACCTCCAACAGAACAACCAAAATAATCCACATAAGTTCTGGGCTAGCAAAAGCAGACTACTTCAACCAGGCCAATCTGCAACACCACCCCCTATAGGATCAAATTCCGACAATCCAAAGCAAACTGCTAATGCTTTTAATACCTTCTTCACTGAGACCATCCAAACACTTGCTAATCAACTAACAGCCAATAGCTCTGCCCTTCCAACCAATACTACTAACTCTCTCCCAACTCTAAACCTGCAACCTGTCCCAACTTCCCTCATCTGCAACCTCTTAAGTAAACTAAAAACTACTACCCCCTCAGCTGACCAGCTACCTGCTGAATACCTGCAAAAGGCAGCCAAAGTCATAGCTTATCCTGTATAATTGCTGATAAAATAGAACCATACAAGAAAGCACTATTCCCACCATCTGGAAAATCTCCTACATTATCCCCCTACACAAGGGTGGAAATTCCAGAGAATATTCTAACTATCGTCCCATAGCTATACTTTCCCCATTAGCTATAATAATGGAAAAGTGCATCCACAGACAGTTACTAGACCACCTACTCCGGAACAATTTACTGGCCAAATCTCAACATGGCTTCAGGCCTTTCCACAGTACAACAACAGCACTCCTATCCTTCACTGACAGCATCAATAAAAACTGTAATCTAGCCTCTGCCACCAAACATGGCACACTCATACAATACGCAGATGACACAACCATCAGCTGCTCATCCCAGTCCCTACCCAAACTGCAAAAAGTCACACAGGGAGCCTTTTCCTCTGTTGAAATTTGGTTATCCGATGCCCAATTAATACTCAACCCAAACAAAACTAAACTACTCATCTTCCAACCCAACAAACATACTCAAAACAGCTCTCACTTTAACATCACAGCAAAAGACAACACCACTATATACCCAACTGAACACACCAAATTGCTAGGAGTGGAAATAGACAATAAACTAAAATTTGACATTCACATATCCATGACCATAAAAAATGTCCACAAAAAACTAGGAGTGTTATACAGAAATAAGCAACTTCTCACCAAAGCAGCAAAGATTTCATTAGCAAATTCCCACCTTATCTCCACCCTACTTTATGCCTCTCCAATATATACCAACCTAAGGCAATGTGATCTAAACAAGCTAGAGACCTGCTACAACAAAATCGCCAAATTCACCACAGGGGCATCCTACCGTAGTCACCACTGTCTCTCACTTGCTGAACTGGGCTGGCTTGAACTCCTTCACCTCCTTCAATGGTATCAACTCTCACTCACCCACAAACTAGTAAACCATCCACTAAATGTCCCATCTCCCCAGAATCTACTCCAACCCTATCGCACCACCAGACCACTAAGATCCAGCAACAAAAATCACTTGCAGATCACTAAAGCCAATAACTCTGTTGGTGAAGCACTATTCTCTTGTGCCATAGCCAAATTATGGAACTCCCTCCCACCCACAATTACCTCCATACCATCATGCACCCACTTCAAAACTTTACTAAAAGCACCTAAAACATGCTGGCTATGCCCTTGCAACTCCCATTCTAATATCACCCACCCCATCCAACCACTACCTTTCTTTCCACTCCACTAACTACCTTGATTATAGCAAGCTCAGATGCTCATAAGCCTAGCACTTATTATACAGCAGGAACTTCTTATTGTAACATTTGTTAATGTCTGTTATGTACTTCACAGGTAAAGATTCTAGTTGTCTACTGATGTACTATGTTCTTCATCTGTAAATATGTTGTAAGTAATTGCTATGTAAATTGTTAATTGCTATGTAATCCAATGTAACTACTGTCTGTTTATTTTAACTCTGGAGCTTTTCTCCCCGGGCCTCTGCTGAAAATGGACCTACATCCAGTCGGATACTCCCGGTCAACAAATATAAATAAATAAATAAATAAATAAATAACAATCTTCTCTCTTCAGCACTTTTCATCGACCTTTCAAAAGCATTCAACATGGTCAACCACCACTTACTTCTCAATATTCTAAAATCCTTCTCTCTGGACACAAAGACTATAAAATGGTTCCAGTCCTACCTTGAAAATAGACAGCAGGCAGTGCTATGGGACAACAACCTCTCATCCCATCTCCCAGTTTCCCTAGGTGTTCCTCAGTGCTCTATATTGGGCCCCCTCCTTTTCTCAATATTTATCAATGACCTCAACCTAGCTATTCCTTTAACTAACTGTGTACAATACGCAGATGATTCGACAATAATCTGCTCAGCTAAATCTCAATCCCAACTACAGACTCTAACTCAGACAATGTTCAATAAAACAGAAAATTGCTTTCTACAACGCTGCCTCCTCTAGAACCCCAAAAAAACCCAAACTCCTCCTCCACTCCTACCCGTAAATCACTCCCAATGAACATTTCAGTCTTATCCAATAATAGTACACTCATATCTCCCGATCCAACAACTAAACTTCTACGGGGTAACCATTGATAACATCCTGAACTTTGAAACCCATATCAACAATACTATAAAAACTGTCAACAGGAAACTAGGCTCCCTCTATAGGATAAAACCCTTTCTCTCCCCACTAGCCAGAACCACTATTGCTTATTCCCACCTTATCTCCACACTTCTTTATGCTTCTTCCATATATATTAACTTGTCAAAAAATAACCTTAACAAGCTAGCCAATGCTTACAATAGCATTGCCAGATTTGCTACTGCTTCCTCCTTTAGGACCCATCACTGCCATAATCTGAAACAATTAGGTTGGTTAGAGCTTCTGAATCAGATTCACTTTAAACAACTCACCATTGTGCACAATACCCTTTTCCAACCTACCAATACCCCAATACTTGCTAGTCTCATTACCCAATATAAGAACCTTTCAACTTTATGCTCATCTAATAAACTACTTGTATCAACATGTAAATCTAATAACATGGCAGGAGATGCTCTGTTCTCAAATGCAGTTGGAAAGTATTGGAACCCACTCCCCCATGAACTTACATCACTGTCTTCATTTACACTTTTTAAACACAATCTGAAACTCTATCTTAAAACCCATTGGTTATGTCCCTGTACAAATCCAGACTAATCTCATACTATATCCCAAATACCCTCTCTTAAGACCTAATTCCTGCTCTATCTGTGTCTTTTTAGATCAAGGCCTATCCTTGGCCAAAACATATCTTATCCTAATAGAGATAATTTAAATACCTAGTTAAATTCTTCTGCATATAATTCTAAAGCATCCTACCTAAGGCAGGCAACAAGTATTGTTTAAACTGTAAGCATTGCTGAACTGTTGAAACTTGAAGTATGCATTTGTTTAACAATTACTTTCTAGTTACTAATGAAGTCTTGTACATAAAGTCTAAAATATCTTATCTAATGCTTGTAACATGTTTTTTGTATAAACTGTGAAGATTCCTGAACTGTTTAAAATTTGTAGTATTTAACTGTATAACAACTAGTACCTGTATGTTAGTAGTCTAGTAATCTCTTGGAGCTTATCTCCCTGGGACTCTACTGAAAATGGACATAAATTCAGTTAGACTATCCCGGTCAACAAATGTAAAATAAATAAAATAAATAAATAATAAAATGAATAACGTTAAAATTATGAACATTTCTGCACAATGTTCTTGGGTGTCTATGTACTATGTACCATTGAAATTATCCCAAGTATCCTCTCCACATATTGCATCTGCCTGACTTCTGTATTCCCCTGCTTATTCCTTAAAAGGAAGAGGGTGAGGGATTCTTCTTTAGGTATTCAAACTCCAATTAATCTTTTTTTAATTTGACATTTTACTGGCTAAGAACTTGCAGTATTTATGTTACTTTATTTTATTTTGTTTTATTTGGTCTTTGCTTACCAGGATAGTCTGTCTTGGTACAGGTACCTGTTTTCACCTGAGGCTCAGGGAGAAAAGCTCCAAAAATACATACTATGATTATTTAAATACAATAATAACACAAATTACAGTTTAGAAAAGGGTACAAAGATTGATAGTCATATGGTATTTCTGTAAGAGTATTGAGTATGCCTATTTTACTGCCATATGAGTAGTTCTCAATAAGGTAGCATCCATTCAATAATTAACAGTGATAATGATATAATGACAAGTTGTATGCTACATGAATGAAAAAAAGTAAAGTTTAAGATACAGAGAAGTATGGGAAAGCAGAATGGCTAGAGAGGAAGAAGGTAGGTAATTGAAATTAGCTGGAGCTAGGCCAAGAGGATTTAAAGATTACAAGGATTACATGCATACAGTAATACATCTGTTCAGGAGTTTAATTCCTTCATTGTAAGTAATATTGTTGCAAGTTTCTACATGTCCTTCTAAACTCTGGTAGCCTCCATTTTAGTAATCACAAACTTGCATACCTAGACATATCTCCTGTTAGCTGCCTTATTTTCCAGTTTAAAGACTATAAATAACAAAGACTATACTTCTTATATTATACAAACTCCACTCCACACACCTTCAGATAGAAACAACTCTGATCCAAAACAATACCAAAACAGCAAATCTTCAGAAGTCAGGAATCGAAAAACAGGAACCAAAGTCAAATCCAAAAGCAAATTCTTTATTCTCCAGCGCCTCAGTGTAACCACCTTTCAAGAGTATACATTCTCACTGAAATAATGGATATATATATATATATATATATATATATATATATATATATATTCATAGCAATTAATTAAACAATTAATTAAACAATTATGTTCAAAAAAGTTTTAAAGCAGACACCTCCAGTTTATTTCATTATTCAGTCCACAAGGTGTCATTGTATTGTATTTCAAAATAAAAATACTTTCCTTATATTGTAAGTTATATTTCAAAGCATTTTCATCATTGCAAAAACATTTCACACTTTCTAAAACTGTTCCTGTCAAAAATGAAGCATCACTATTATGATAAACACTAAAATGTGTGGCAATAAATTTATTTTCCCTTTTATGTCTTATGTCTCTAATGTGCTCACCTAACCTAATACGAAACTCTCTTTTAGTTTCACCTATATAATATAATCCACAGGGACAGTGTAAAGCATACACAACTCCCTTGCTTCTACAGGTAAAACTATCTCTTACTGTGAACCTAATGTTGTTAATATAATTAAATGTTCTAACTATATTCCTACAAACACTGCATCTACTGCAACATCTTGTACCAAATTCACTTAGTGGTCTTGGTAAACAAAATTTTGGCATTACAAATTTACCATGTACCACCATATCTTTCAAATTTCTTCCCCTTTTATAGAAGAATAAAGGTTTTTGCGGCAAAATGTGCATCAACACGTTGTCTTTCACTAAAAATTTCCAAAAATGTTCCACTACATCCTTTATGTCTCCACTTTTTACATTATATGTAGAGACAAAATAAATATCCTTACAAGTTTTATCACTGGTTGCCAGATGATATTTCTTATAATGGTGATGTTCACCCTTATTACATTTATTCTTTACCATATTATTCTCTTTTTTTACCTTCATAAGGGCATTTTCTAAAATATTCACACTATACCCTCTTTTCAAAAACATATTATATGTGATATCCCATTCCCTTTGTAGATTTCCTTGTGTGTTACATAATCTAGATACCCTTGCCAATTCCCCATAAGGGAGGGCTTCCAAAGTATGTACAGGATGGCAACTAGATGCATGAAGGTATTGATTACCATCTATAAACTTCCTATGTATATTTGATATAATTTTACCATGTTCTGTACCCTCCAAAACAAGATCCAAGAATATTACTTTGTTTCCCTTCTGTATTCCATCAAATTCAAACCCAAATGGGTTACCATGTAAGTCTGTCAAAAATTCATTAACTGAATCAAAACCACCATCACAAATAAAAATCAAGTCATCTATGTAACGAAAATAAAATAACACATTACATTTCATGAAATTTAACTCAAATAAAAATTTCCTTTCAAAAAAATTCATAAACAGATTGGCATACATGGGGGCAAAAGCTGCCCCCATTGCTGTACCTTGTTTCTGCCGATACAAAACATCATTAAAAATAAAATAATTATTCTTTAAACAGAAATCCAACAAATCTACTATGAAATCAACAGAAGGGTTGTCTTTTAAAGAAGATCTCACTGCATTGAGGCCATCATCATGTCTAATAGAGGTATATAGACTTTTAACATCCATAACCAACCAATACATTTTGTTGTTCCAGTTCTGTTTGGATCAGAGTTGTTTCTATACTTCTTATATTGGTTATCCAATAACCACCCCCAAGAAACAATTGTTCTTGGGGATTTCAACATTGACTGGAACACTTGCTCTTGTGAAACACCCACAACCCACATAAACCTCTATGGATTTACTCAAATCATAACCTCCCCCACCAGGACAGGAAAAGCCAATAACAAGGAAAGTACCCTAGACTGGATACTCAACAATACCCATCTTCAGTCTTATAAATCAGCCACTTTGCCTGATGACCTAAGTGACCACTGTCTCACCTATGTAATCAAGCTCAAAGTAGACTGCTCCTACCAACCTACCTATAGAACATTAAGAAACAACAAGAATTTTATTCTCACCAAGTTTCAAAATGAACTTGAGGCATGCAACTGGTCAGTACTAAAAAGTCTCCCCCTAGATGAAGCAGTAGCATACTTTAACACCAAATTCCTTGCTATTCTTAACTCCCATGCTCCCAAGCTGCTCTATTAGAACCAAAGTTAATATTGCACCATGGCTTTCTAAAGATATCAAAACCAAAATTTCACTCAGAAACAAAGCATGGGCCACCTACCGAAAAACTAAAGCCCCACTTATCAACTAAGATTCAGACAGCTAAGGAATGACACCAAAAATCCATAACCTTAGACAAAAAGAACTACTACTACCATCTACTGCAAAAACACCAAAACAAACCTCAAAAGTTCTGGGCAGGAATAAACAAACTACTACACTCAGGCCAAACCGCCACTCCACCCCCCTCAGCTTCCCAACAAAAATCCCCAGTAGACATTGCTAATAACTTCAACAGCTTATTCACAGAGACTATCCAGTCACTAGCCAACCAGCTCTCTCCCAATGGCTCTAATTCTAATGAAGCCACACCCAGTACCCAAACATACTTTACCTTCCAACCTGTTCCTACTCAACTTATTCATGCCCTACTTAAGAAACTAAGACTCACCACCCTGGCTGCTGACCTCCTCCCAGCAGACTATCTGCAAAAGGCTGCTGACACCATAGCATACCCCATCTCTATCTTGATCAACAGAGCTATATCTGAAGCTACTGCACCCACTTTATGGAAAATCTCCCATGTCATACCTCTCCATAAAGGAGGCAGTTCCACTGAACTGTCAAACTTTAGACCCATAGCTATTCTGTCACCTCTAGCTAAAATTATGGAGAAGTGTGTACACATACAGCTCATGCACTACCTCACAAAGAACAAGCTGTTGTCCAACTTTCAGCATGGCTTTAAGCCACACCACAGTACTACTTCTGCCCTCCTCTCTTTCTCTAATGTCATTAACCACAACTGCAATAATAACAAACTATCATCAGCACTCTTTCTAGATCTATCCAAGGCTTTTGACATGGTTGACCACAAAATGCTTATAAATACCTTGAAGGCCTTCTCCTTAAACAACCATGCACTCCAATGGTTTCAATCCTACCTGTAGGGCAGGCAACAGGCAGTCCTATGACAGGACAATCCTCATCTCGCCTACCCATCACATTAGGAGTCCCCCATGGCTCGATACTAGGACCCCTTCTTTTCTCCATCTTTATCACCAACCTTCATTCAGTCATCCCAGATGCTACCTGCATTCAATATGCGGATGACTCCACCTTGATTTGTTCTGACACCTCACCAGCTACTTTATTCACATTAACCCAAATTACCTTCAATACAGGGGAAAAATGGCTCTCCAATCAACATCTAATCCTAAACCCCAACAAAACTAAGTTGCTCCTCTTCTCCCCCACATGCAGGATCCCCTGCCAGCCTTCAACATAACTGCTAACAATGGCACTATCATCTCCCCAGAAGCCCAAACTAAACTACTGGGTGTTATAGTTGATAACAACCTGAAGTTTGGTGCTCATATCAATCAAACTATCAAAACCAGTAATAAAAAATATGTCTCTCTGCACAGAATCAAACCTTTCCTTACCACTTTTGCTAGAACTGCAATTGCCCGTTCCCATCTGCTATCAACTCTTCTCTATGCCTCACCTCTATTCTCCAGCTTAAACAAAACAGATCTTAATAAACTATCATCCTGCTATAACCACATTGCCAGATTTGCTACTGGCACAGCCTACCGGACATACCACTGTCACAACCTAAATTGCCTAGGATAGCTTGAACTGCCAAGCCTACTGCAGTTCAACCAGCTAACAGTGGCACATAAAGTCCTTTACCAACCAGAAAATACACCTGCACTAAAAAATATTATCAGCCCCTACACCAGCACCCGGCCACTGTGATCATCCACTAGACTCCTAGTTTAAACATACAAATCCAACTACTCAGCTGGGTACTCTCTATTTGCCAACTCTGTTGGAAAAATATGGAACAGACTCCCAGATGACTTGACCCTAGAACCCTCACTAACTCTATTCAAAAACAAACTCAAGAAATACTTCAAAACTCATTGGTTATGTCCTTGCACTAACCCAGACTGGTGATCTCTCTATTTCATAGGTGCCTTACCTTCAACTACTTCTAACTTTTTTTCTACCACTCCATTTCAGGAAGGGTCAATTGTATAAATACTGCTCAGTGTGTATTAAACCTGAATGTAATGTTATGTTTGTTTAACTTTGAAAATAATGTTATGTTTTGTAAAGTGTTTTATAAGAAGTACTATATGTGCTAAATGCTGGTATTGCTTATGACTATAATCTGCTAGAAAGTAGCATTTACTAAATGTTTAATGTGTATTATTATCTTGGAGCTTTTCTCCCCAGGCCAACGCTGAAAATGGACATGTATCCAGATGGACTATCCCGGTCAACAAATGTAAAATAAATAATAATATAAAAATAAAGCACAAATGTACCACTGTGAAATATAGTGCATTACTTATATTTGCCAAAGACTACTAAATTTATCAGAGCATAGCTGAATAGTACTTTATCTACCCATTTCAACCACCAAATAACCGTAATTATTTTAATTTGTCTGTCTCTCAATATACTGAGCACATAATATCCTTGATGATTCCTACTGCAAAAGTTGAGATTTTCACAACCAAGGGAATGTCTGTAGTTGAATTTTACTCCATTTGCAAAAGCACAAATGAGGAAATACATTCAGTTAAAACCTATGTAAGGTAGTTTCCAAGAGTCAAATTAAACTGCTGAAATATCTTGTTTTTCCCTCACTTTTGCAGCAGTATACTCCGTACTGTAGTGCTGAATTTGCTGGAGGGACACCCCCACCTACAGGCCTTATACTGCTTAAGGTGAAGCTAAATTAACACTTTAGCATGCTTTAGCAGGGTAAAGTTTTCCTGGAAAAAAAAAAAACAAAACAAAGCTCATAACAATTAAATTAAATGCTGTGACTCAACACAAGTAGTTAGAATTTGAAGACCTTGTCTTTGTATCTATAAACTTTCTACCTCATTATTTTTGGTGGAAAATCACCTGTGGGGGAATAACTGCAATCCACTGAAGTACTTGATTGTTTGGTCTTCTCCATTTACCTTCACAATGCTCGGGCTCACTCTAGTCCGCTGCCCTACCCCCAATTCCCAACCACCTCCTCATACTCTACACTTATCTTAAGCTAATCTCTACTCACCATATCACCACCAATCATGGAACAGTTTACAGTCCCTACTTTTGCCCCATGTTCACATACTCACTAACCACTTCTTACCGTTTTTCTTCCTTTAAACTGGATTCCTTCTACATTGTAACTCGACAACCCCTCCCATATCACCTAACCTACAACCAGTCAAAGCCTATCCAGCTTTCTCTCACTATCCTGTTTAGATCTTTAGTAACTGGACACTCGCATAATAATTAGCATGCTATTCAAAGTACTACAATTTACTTCTCTCCTCTTTCTTGCACACATAACCAACTGTTATACACCTCTGAACATCAGTTTTATGCCCAATGCTCAGTCCATTTCTCTCAATGATAATTACACCCTTACTTCATTAATAGCCCAGCAACCTTTATAGCCTATCTGGGTCTATATTAGAACACAGAACTTTCAAAATTTTGAGTGTTCTAATATCGACCTGTTTTCAGCAAACGCTGAAAATATCCAAGAAACAGAAAACCAAATTTTTTCCTAGATAAAGAATTCGGTTGTCCGTTTCTGTTGCTTCGGTATTTTCAGCGCTGTGGTGGAAAGTTACGGGTTGGGTTCAGGTAAGTGTGCGATTGTGTGGACGTGAGGGTTAGGGCGGGTTAGGTGAGTTAGGGTTAGGGCGCGGGTCAGGTAAGTGTGCGATTGTGTGGACGTGAGGGTTAGGGCGTGGGTGAGGTGACTGTGCGATAGTGACGGACCTTATGGTTAGGGTTTGGGTTAAGGTAAGTGGATAGTTAGTGGCGCATGTATAGTTTAGTGTAGGGTCAGGTGTAAGAGTTTAGGTGTAGGTGTGTGGATTGCTGTTTGTTTCGTGTGCTTGTGTTGTGCGTATGTGTTTTGGAGCAGCAAATTTTTTCCCTAGGAAAAATTTGCTGTTCTGTATGTTTGATGTTTTAAATTTTCGATTAATAGGGTTTGATATTAGAACACTCAAAATTTTGAAAGTTTGGTGTTCTAATATAGGCCCAGCCTATCTCATACCCATGTTTTCAAACAGACATATATATATAAAAAATTAACTACAAAGAGCAAATTTAAAACTAAGTGGCATTGTACATTCCAACTATCCCTATCCAGTCTGCAACTATGCAGTGACATTCACCCCAAACAAGGTTCAACAATGACAGCCTCTCCCATAATGGCCCACACAACCATTAATAACATAACATCTCATTCCTGCAATTTGGGTAAAACATGTTCAGAATTTATAAACATTAACCTTAGAAGCATCTGTAACAAAGTAACTGAACTGCGTGCTTTCATATCTTATTATAACCCTTGGTATCACAGAAACGTGGCTAAAACCTGAAGTGAAGGACACCGAAATCCCCCCTCCAGTTTATAATATCCTTCAAGCAGACTGTATATCCAAAAAAGCAAATGAGGTAGCTATTATATACCCAAAATACCTGAATATATTCCTTTATCAAAAAAAGCATCCCGGATTCAATAATGCAGAAATTGATATTGCCTTACTCAAGCTAAAGTCTTATTAGACTGTATGTATCATAGCCTTATATATTCTTCCTGGCAATAACATCATCACAGCAGAGGACATACTATTCTGGGCATCTGCCAGTATACCCCAAGAAACCATCATCCTTGGGGGACCTTAACATAGACTGGGCCCAAATTGTATTTGATACCCCCACTACCAGTATTAATCTTTATGGTTTCTCTCAGCTCATCAGTAAACTGACAACATATAACAAGCCCACCTCTAAGATCCCTACTCTGGACTGGATTCTTCAACTAAACAGAGTAATATCTATAACCATGACACTGGTCTATATCAGTTCACCGAAAACCGTATGCAATTTTCTCGAGCTGTATTCAGCGAAATTCACTTCTGTGATTTGCTGAATAATTACAGGGCAAAGACGTATTTGGCCAACAACACAACTTTGCCCTTTTCTCCACTGTAGTGTGATCTCAGAGTTGGTATATTTAGTTGGGGGGGCTCAGCCCCTCACATTGGGGGCATGGGAGGTGAGCTCTCCCATGGGTGGGTTTGGTTTATCTAGATTTGGGTCCATTGGGTTGTGGGGCAAGTACTTGTTTGCCCTTTATGTATTCAGTGAATCAAAGTGAATTTTGCTGAATATGGGCCGACTAAGTTGCGTTCACTGGAAAGGTTTTTGGGCGAACTAATGTAGACCCCCATGACACCCTATCTGACAACTTAAGTGACCACCTGGCCAGTTTTGTGAACAGGCTTGTATATAATCCAGTAGAACATCACACATGCAAGAATGTGGATAACCCATCCAGTTTTATTGTAGTAGATTTCATCTCCACTCTTAAACAATAAAATTAGAATATGTTAAAAAATATTTCTTTAGATGAAGCCACCCTTGGATTTAATAAAACCTTTAACAATATACTGAATGAACATACTCCTATCAGGAGAAAAAAAGAGTTAAACTTACTCCAGCAACATGCCTATCTAAAAACAATAGGCAACTGATGCTTCCTAGAGACAAGGCCTGGAAAACATGGCACACCAACAAATCCCAGGAAAAACTTCTACACTACTGGCAGATAGGAAGTTAAACCAAACACAGTATAAGGCTTGAAAAAAAAATTCCACTAGGTTAACTTACAGCAGCCACACCAAAATAATCCTAAAAAAATTTGGCTATAGTTCCAAAATCTACTAAATCCAGGCCAGTGTCAACAACTCACACCCTCCTCAGCAGACACTTCATCCACAGTCGCTAATAACTTTAGCAAATACTTCCTTCAGACTGTAGCCTGTCTTATTAAAGACAGCTCCACCAACAAAACCCCATTTAATCTAATTTCTCACTCAAAGCTGTCCCTACCTCCATCATTAGAAAATATAAAAAAACTAAAAACTTCAAGCTCTGCTACAGACAACATTGCTTCTGAATTCCTAAAAATTGCAGTTGAAATTCTATCAAATTTGATATCTATACTAATAAGTAGATCCATTCTAGAATCTAATGGCCCAGCCATTTGGAAGAAGAAATACATACTTCCTCTTCATTAAAGGGAGACCCTCTGCTGACTATTCCAACTTCAGATCAGTAGCCGTCCTGTCACCATTATCTAAAATATTAGACAAGTGTATCGGTTCCTGGTTACTTCAGTACCTTACTATAATAAACTTCTCTGTCTCACACAACATATTTTTAGTCCCAACCATAGCACCAATACTGCCCTAGTTCACTTTACTGGTGCCATTAGTAAAACCAGAAATATTAAAAATCTAATATAATCCTTATCCCTGGACCTGTCCAAATCATTCAGTACTGTCTCTTACCATAAACTATTAATAAAATTCTCCTCCTTGGGTCCCCCCCCCCCCGATTTAACAGCTACCTAATGGATAGATTCCAAGCAGTCAAACAGCAGCAAAAATACTCATTTCTACTCATTACTGTAGGAATGCCACAAGGTGCCATACTTGGACCCCTTCTGTTTAACGTATTTATAAACAAAAACTTCAATAAATTACTCAGGAATCCTTTATGTACATAAAATCCTGGATAGAAAACTCACAAAAACTCACTAACTCTGTACTCTGTATTGTGACATATATCCCATTGCATATATATTTGACTATATTTCTGTAGAATATAATTAGTATAAGAAAGCATACTACTTTATGTATAGATCTTATCTATTTTGACATTGTAAAATATATTTCAGTTGCATTTTGTCTAACATTGTTGATATTGTATAAGTTGTATTGCATGTACTTCTGCTTTTCTCCCTGGCCTTCTGTTGAAAAGGTGCATTTGTGTCCACCCAGACCTCCTAATCAAAAATGTAAAAAAAATAAAAAAAAAATAAATTAAAGGTTTTAGTTTTTGTTATTATGACAGGTAAGTTCAGGTCTTGGCAATAGTATGGAAGACAGCTGTATCAGTACTGGTTTTGTGGAGCAGCATTTGCACAGTTTCCCCCTAGTTCCTTCACTCTGCACTCTCTGTACTTAATATGATCAATTCTGAGGTCACTGCACCTTGGGGAAAAGAATTTCCCCAAGTAGTGTACCCTGCATTCTTAATCCAGTGTGGTTTTTACAAGTTGTCCGACCATCAGCTGCCCTCACATAGCAGCTGGTTGAACTAGTGGCCTACTCCAATTACGTTCTCCTGTTTTGCACTGAATTTACAGAATACTCGCCTAGAGTTGAATATGAAGGTTGAGTGTACTTCAGTGCATTACAGAAATAATACATTGCCTCCATACTTTAGTTAGACAACAACTAGGAAATGACTGCTAGGGACATTCATGAAACATTAGATAGCATTTGTATTTTGAGACATTGTCACAAAAAGGAAAAGAAAAGCAAAAAAAAAAATTAAAAATCAAAATGAAGATGGTGCATTGGATTGTCTCAGTTATACTATTCAGAGTAAAGTGAATGAAAAGACTGGAAGATTCCACAGACTGCTAAATGTATTACTTAGTTGTCTTGTTAAGCCATGTAGATAAGGGAACTGATTCCAAAAGACTTGCTCTCAGTGTGAGTGACCACTTACAATGAGAGCAGGCTGAGAGCAGGTTTCCTGGAATCTGGTCCTTGCAGTAAGCCTGTTCATAGGCAGACCTTACACTTAAGTAAGTTACTTACACCGAGAGCAGGTCTTCCGGAATCAGGGCAGACTTACACTGAGACCAACTCTCTTGGAATCTGGCCCAAGATGGTGCACATATCAGATATGAATGTGGCAAAGAATCTCATAGCCCATAACTTTATACTTTAGCTCTCCTACGACATATGTGTATGTACTGCTCTGATAATATACCAAATAAATGCATGTTTTACTCTATCCTGTTAAATCTTTCATAAAATTACCCATCATGGCAAACATTTATTTTTACACCAGAGAATACAATAGCACTTACTAAATATATTAGAAACATTAAGCAGTCAATACATGCATGTTGTCTCCCTATGTAAGTAACCTTACTGGGCTGTAGTCTTGTTTTCCAGTTTTTACTAGATGTTGAAAAAACATATTGTATTACATCATCATAAGTAAGGCAGGTCATTGCTTGTGTTTGTAGATAACAGTACTGTGGTACAATAAAATGAATAGGAGAGACAGGTATAGAAGATATTGCTACATAAGGGCTTGGTGCCATCTTGCAGTCAACAGTGATCCTTACAGCACATGAATCTATCTATTTTTACTATATGAGGATAAACTCTTGGCACCGAAAATGCTTAATGTTGCACATGGCTCTGAAAACTTTTGACACTGTCGGTTTGTTAAAAACAAGGAATAACTGGTCCACAAGTGCAGAGAAGGCTGCCAGAGTGATAAAACAAAGCACTTGCTTACGGCACTACTGAAGTTGTGTCCAAAGGTGGAGTGTTGCAGAAATGTGGCACTTTGCCAAAGAATACAACTAGTTCCATAGTCTTGGCTGTCTTTGTTTTTTAATGTCTCAGAAGAAATGATCTGGCTGCCTACACCATAATTATTTTACCACCAGAGGGAAATTCTTCATAAATATCAAGAAACAGATGAAAATATTTGACAGTGTTTGGCCATAGCTGAATACTATATAAATCAATAAAGGCAAAATGTCTTGCTATTGCTTTTATAAGGGCATTTTTGACAGGAACATTACTGTGTGGGAAAGGCATCTGAGCTCGAGGTTTGTTTAATCATTCCTGCATTACTTGTA
This sequence comes from Protopterus annectens, assembly GCF_019279795.1. NCBI lineage: Eukaryota > Metazoa > Chordata > Ceratodontiformes > Protopteridae > Protopterus > Protopterus annectens. Next base: position 941,508,697 of record NC_056748.1, read on the forward strand.
TCAGACAAAAAATGGCAAATGTAAAAAACTGCTACTGTTCATGATTTCCACTTACCAAAGTTGAAAAAATAAAGTTAAACAGAAAGATGATACTGTGATAGAAATGGACTTGATTAACCCTGCCATTCTATTGCAATGACGTGTTTACTCTTGTTTTCCACATTATAAGTAGTTAATAATGAATTTCCCGCCTCCTTGCTGAATTCTTAATTCCATATAAATAACCCTATGTATGCTTGGACCTCCTTATAATTTTATCCTCCACTATACATTCTGATGGTTTATTCCATTTGTCAACCAGTGTTTCAGGAAATAAGTAAATCCTTCCATCCATTGCATTCGAGTCATATCCAATTTTTGTAGTAGGCATTGTCCTTGGCAATGCAAACTGATTGCCATGCCTTTCTTTTATATCACACACACACACACACACACACACACACACACACACACACACACACACACACACACACACACGCACGCACACACACGCGCACGCACACACACACACACACACACACACACACACACACACACACACACACACACACACACACACACACACACACACACACATGATTTAGCATCACCAATTCACCTATTGTATGTATTTGGAATGTGGGAGGAAAATGGAGGACCTGAAGTAAACCCATGACATCACAGAGAGGATACGACATGCAGACTGTACACAGAAGGCTCTTCAGCAGAGGACCAACCTGGAGAACCTTCTGCCATTTTTTTCCAAATATCTTTATTAAATTTCCACATATGACAAAGGCAACCTTACATTTATATAAATGAAAAACATACAAAATGATACCACTTTAGTTTCAAACAGTTTACGTAACAGACACCATTGAAATAACTGTAGTTGCAAACATTATACATCACTTATAAACCATCCAGTCATTGTCAGTAAAGCATTATATGGTTCATTCAAATCCTGCCTCTTAAACCTCGTTCTTGCTCTTCATATATTGTTCCCACAATTCACATTTATCCTATGTAGTTTGCTCCTTCCCTTTTCTAAAGATCCCAATTCCAGTTGTTTTATCTCTGTTACTATATTCACTACTTCTAATAAAGTTGGTTTAGACTTTGATTTCCATTTCCTAGTAATTGCTTTTTTGGCAGCCACCATAATTAGACTCAGCAAGGCCTTTCTATGTCTAGGCAATTCCGATTCTGTAGCATAACCCAAAAAAATTATCTCCCCAGTCAGCCCAATCTGCTCACTCAGCATCTCTGACAGAGCAGTCTGCAGGGAATCCCTAAAGTCTGCCAGCTCATTACACTCCCAGAAAATATGTTCCCAGCTACCTCTTTCTTGCCCATCACACCTCCAAGATTTTCTATCCACCTAGGTTCATAGATTAGGTTCATAGATTAGTACTAGGCTAACTGCCCTTGCGAGCCATTTTAAGCCTAGCCAATTATCCCTTGTGAGACTCAAACCCTGTACCTTGTGTTTGTAAGGCAACACCTTAACCATTAGGCCACCCTCCCAGACCTGAGGAAAAATTCTTTGGAGTCTACTTGGGGTATATAAATACCTATGTAAACACTTCCAGACAAAGATCCTAAATCTTCTAGACTTTGTTGCATATTTGGGAGATATACATATATCCCCCCATTGTCTGTTTGTGAATTACTTATCCGATCTCTCTTCACAATCCTTTCTAAGCTCCTCTGATTGATTCTTATAATTATCATGCAATATTTTATATCATTTACTAATTATTCCTTTTTTAATGGCAGCTTCTATTCTAGATTCTATTAAAAACTCTATCAGTGCTGGTCTTTCATTTAGGAGCCCCCTATTTCTTTCTCTTTGCCTATACTCTGATATTAATCCTTGATAGGGAAGGCAATCACTGACCTGCAGTCCAAATAAATTCTTGGCCTCTTCCCAGTCTATTACCTTTCTCTTTCTAGTTATTTGCTCTCAGTACCTTGGTTCCTTTGCCAGTTTTCTCCAATAAATCCCAGCTCCCTCTTGCCTATTATATGTATGCCTTACCACAGTGATCCCTATTGGCAAAATCTCTTTTCTCAATTCTCCTGCTGGTTTGGTTCTTAGAGTACTTCTTGCTATTTTATGAATATAATACTCTGTATGATTTTGGTTGTTCTCCTTAAGAGTCTGCATCCAAAATCCCAATCTCTCCTTATTTCTTGAGCTTCCTCCCTGTGTTAGCATCATTCCTTTCCACTTTGAATTATAGTTTTCTTCTATATTAGATTATGGAACTTTTAAAAGTTCGAACACCATATGATCAACACTATATGTTCGAACTCTTAAAAGTTCGAAAATCAAAAAGAAAAAACCTACCTGAAAGGTTAAGCAGGGGGGCAAGCCCCCCTGCACCCACCACACCCTCTGATCTTTAAATATATCTGCTCTGAGATCTCACTACAGTGCAGATAATGGAAAACTTCCATTTCCGCACTGCGCGGGGATCTCTGTTGAAACGTTCAAACATTTACATGTTTGATAATATGGTGTTGACCATATGACGTTCGAACATGTAAATATTCGAAAATGTAATATAGACCCATTTTCTGCTTGCGCTATGTATAAGAGCCTTAACTGTGTTGCTCTAAAATACCCCCTCAAATTAAGTAATCCTAGTCTGCCTTGTTCTATTGGTAGAATCAGCTTATCCCACTTGACCCTTGCTGTCTTCCCTTCCCAGATAAAATCCTTCAACTCTTTTTTCATTGCTATCCACAACTTCTCCTCCAGTTGATAAAAGTATGCCTGACCTGTGTATAAGACTAAAGGGGCTTAAAATATGTTAATGGCTTGTTTCTTAATATCCATATCCACATAACAAAACTTCCAGTTTCTCAATTGTTGTATTATCTTCTGTTCAGTCTCTTCCCACATATCTTTACCTGCCACCATGGAGTCATTTCTAATCCATACTCCCAAGTACTTCATTTTATCATGTCCTCATAAATATGGATATTGTTGGACCAATTAGTGTGTGGGTACATAATTTACCACTATTGCCTTTGTTTTAGCTTCATTAATTTCATATCCCAAGAAGGTCTTAAAATGTTCCACAACACTGTAATGTCCCTTTCTGATTTTGTCATGTGTAAAATAATATCATCTGCAAATAGAGACAGCCGACTACCATACCAATTATATCCTTGAATTTCTAAGTTCCTTATTTTCTTTGGCAGTTTTTCTAAATATAATGCAAACAACAAAGGGAAAAGCGGTCAAAACTGCCTGGTCCCTCTACTCAAGAAGAAATTATCGGAGAGGACCCCACTCACTTTAATTCGCTCCTCTGATCCCTCATATAGTCTTCTAATCAACCTTATAATTATATCAGGGAAAGCAAATGCTTCCATTGCCCTGCTCATGAAATCCCAGTCTACTCTGTAAAATGCTTTGTCTGCATCAAGATCTACCAATAAAAGTGGTACTTTCTTACAGTCTGATTCCCTCTGGATCATCAGTGTTCTGTTAATATTGGCAAATGTTTGCCTTCTCTCCAAAAAACACACTGATGCATATCTATCAGTTTTGTATCACTTTTGCCATTCTTTTAACCATTATATACATGAACACTTTATAATCATAGTTTAGTATTGAAATGGGCCTGTATGAAGCTGGGTCCAATGGCTGTTTACCCTCTTCAGGTATTGCTGTTACCATCGCCTTCTTCCAGGATGCTGGTACTTCTCCTATCAAAGGAGAGACTACTGTCCACCTGGGTCCCAAGGTCTCTTATCACATATTCGGTGTTAAGTAGATTGTTGCCTATGTGGTAGTTCATGGGTACAGAGTTTATACCAAAGGGGATGACACTGCACTTTTTGGCATTGAGCTTGAGGCCATGGCTCTGACACCAGGCATCTGTCTCAGCGAGGCCCTTCTGTAGGATGTCCACATCATTTGGGGACTTGACTATGGCTCCTAGTTTGCAGTCATCTGCGAACCTCATTAGCCAGAGGCCTTCTGTGTTAGCCTGTACTTCAGAGAAGTAGATGCCAAACAGGAGAGGTCCCAGGATGGAACCCTGTAGTACTCCACTTGTCACTGCTTTGAGGTCAGATTTGGAGTCTGCAACTTTTACAGTGTGGGTTCTGTCAGTGAACCAGTTGGCAACCCATCTTGTGACGTAGGGATTTATACCTAGTTTAGTGAGTTTAGCTATAATTCCAGAATGGGGGATGGTGTCGAAAGCCTTGGTGAGGTCAAGATATGCTGTGTGAACCACCTTACCCTCATTTATGGCTTTGGTGACTGCCTCAAAGAAGTCGATCAGGTTCAGGAGGCATGATCTGCCTTTCACAAACCCGAACTGGGTGGGATCCAAAGTTTGGAGGTTACCAATGTCTTTGTATGAGTTCCATGATGATACATTCCATGGCCTTGCAGACCAGGCTCATCAGGCTAATAGGTCGATAGTTCCCGGGATCAGTGGTGGCTCCCCCTTTGTGGAGTGGAATAACTGTTGCTGTGTGCCATTCAGTGGGCACAAAGCCTGATGCAAGGCTATTAATGAACATGGTGCTTAAGTGGGGAGCCAATTCATTCTGAAGTTCGTGTAAAACGCAGCCTGGGATGTTGTCCGGTCCCATGGATGCTGTGTTTTGGCTTTAGAGAGTGCAGCTTTTACCTGCGTAGTTGTGATTACAGGGACTCTGCATTCTTCTTGTATAGATATGGGCCCTTTAGGGGGTGGGGGGGGGGGGTAAAGTTAGCACTGAACCTATCTGCCAGGATGTTGGCAATATCAGTTGGTTCTGTAATTTTCGTGTCGTTGTGTTATAACTCAGAGCAGATCTGAGTGTTGCCATTGAGATTCTTGACATAGCTATAGAATGCTTTGTGGTTGTCCTTAGAATTAGTGGCGATTTTGTTTTCATAGCCAACTTTGGAGGATCTTATAAGATGTCTCACCTTCTTACTGAGGCTGACCAGGGAGCTCTTCCACTCATGGGATTTTACTCTCTTTTGCAACAGTTTCTTCCTTCTGTTGTACAGTTTGTTTATGGCAGGGGGACCACCAGACTGGCTTCCTTTTTTTAGAGGATAGCGTCTTGGTTCTGTTTGGGATAGGACAATCCATGCACTCGTGTAAGTGCTTATAGAGTGCATTTGTGTAGGATTCAGCAGTCGTAACTGTATTGTCCATCTGCATGGGTGTCATGAAGTTCACCACTTCTGTCTTAAGAAGCATGAAGTTAGCTTTGGAGAGATTTTTTACCATGGTTTCCTTAATGGGCGGGTGGGGGCAGGATGTGGATATCAAGGGTGATTGGCTTATGGTCAGATCGGACCAATGAGGAGTTGACTTCAGGTGTGGAACACCGGTCACTCATGCTGGTAATGACTAGGTCTAGGATATTGTTGCCCCTGGTGGGGGGGGTGTGTGTGGATAAGTTGATCCAGGGCATTGGAGTTTATGAATTTCAGAAAGCGTTGAGCTAAGGAGTTGGTACACGAATAGTTTTCCCAGTTAATGGTGGGATAGTTGAAGTCGCCCATTATTAGGATGTTTGGTTGAACCCTAATATTTTCCAGTACATCAAGAAAAGAGGAGTGTTCCTGCGAGATATAAACTCTATCTAGCCTAGCTCAGTTTTTGTATCTTGGTGAGTAATATGTAAATTCACTTAGAACTTCTAGTACTAAATTCACATCTTCCATGCCAAACATTTTCATAAATTTCTTCAGAAATCTACCCTCCTTTGTTATATTTTCCCTTCTAGCCTCCCCCCAGACACATTTTCACTGTTGCAAATCAAATTCCAGTCTCCAACTATAAGTAATATTCCTTGCTGAAAGCTGATTATTTCTCCCAGAATTTTCTTAAGCTCCATTATAGCTGTTTTGGGGGGGGGGGATATAAATGCATGCCAATGTAATCCTCCACCCTAGCCAGTAGCCCCTTAGTACTATGTATCTTCCATTATTATCTTTTTCCCCTCTTCTATCACTATTGAAGCTCCTCTTGCAGTTAATATAAGTGCTCCTGTTTTCCTCTATTCCAGATATTCCGCTGAATAACCATCCTGAAAACCTTTCTGTATCAAATGCACATGTTCAGTTCTTTCCAGGTGTGTCTCCTGTAGCATAGCTATTTGTACTCTACATTTTATCTATAAGACTATTCAGATTGAAAGACATTACAGAAAGCATAGTTTTCTTATGTAGTTATTATTACCACCTTTTATATATAACTGCTCTTTCACTAAATGTTTAGTTCCAGCTTTTATGTTACATGTATATACTGTTCAGCAGGTTGGTCTTTTATATAGTTTCATGTCATATCCATTTGGGCCTGTCATATCTTTCATAACTTTTTGCTTTTTTTGAAAGCCCTCAAACAGAACAGACAACCTCCCCAAAAAACCCTCCTAAAACCTATAAACTTAACAATAACACACAAAACTATGTACATCTTCAAATATTGAAGTTTTTGCTTCCTAATATGAACATAAGTTCTAAGCTGATAGCTACACAGACAGGCTAAAGTTAACCAAAAAGAAAGGTTAGCCATGCTAAGAAGCATGGTGCAGGCTGTGCTATTAGTAAGTGCTATATATGCTAGCACATATATATATATATATATATATATATATATATATATATATATATATGTATATATATATATATATGTATATAATATATGTGCTAGATATGCTCAGAATTAGTCCAAAATGACAAAAAATACACTGAACCCACAGACATTGCCAACGTCCTAGCTGACAGGTTCAGCGCAAACTTCTCCGCCCCCTCCCCACTAAAACGGCAAATATCTATCTCAGCAGAGTGCTGCCCCCCTGACATCTCTGATGCTCAGGTAAGAGCCGCCCTCTCCAAAGCAAAAAACACAGCATCAATGGGACCAGACGGTGTCCCGGGCTGTGTCCTACATGAACTCCAAGAAGAGCTAAACCCAAACATAAAACTACTGTTCAATCTCAGCCTTACTACAGGATATGTGCCCAAAGAGTGGCGTACAGCAACAGTGGCCCCTCTCCATAAAGGTGGTGCCTCAACGAATCCTGGAAACTATCGCCCCATAAGCCTGACTAGCTTGGTCTGCAAAGCTATGGAAAGGATCATCATGGACCTCATAATTAAAGATATTGGGGACCTACAGACACTGGATCCTACCCAGTTCGGCTTTGCTAAGGGCAGATCCTGCCTCTTAAACCTGGTTGATTTCTTTGAAACAGTCACCAAGGCCATTGACGAGGGGAAGGTGGTCCACACAGCCTACCTGGACCTCGCAAAAGCCTTCGATACAATACCCCCACTCGGGCATTATAGATAAGCTCACCAGCTTAAATATAAACCCCTATGTCACTAGATGGATTGCAAACTGGCTCAAGGACAGAACCCACATGGTTAGAATTGCTGGAGCCATGTCAGACTACAAACCAGTTACAAGTGGTGTCCCACAAGGCTCAGTCCTGGGACCTCTCTTGTTCGGTATATATTTCTCGGAGGTACAGGCCAACATGGAAGGACTGTGGCTGACCAAGTTCGCAGATGACTGCAAACTGGGTGCCATAATTGACTCTCCAGCCGACACAAGCATCCTCCAAAAGGGCCTCATAGAAACAGACAACTGGTGCCAGAGCCATGGCCTCAAGCTAAATGCCAAAAGTGTATAGTCATCCCCTTTGGCAAAAACAAAGTGCCCACAAATTACCACATAGGTGGTAATCCATTAAGTACAGAAGAAGTAATTAGGGACCTAGGGACCCAAGTTGATAGCAATCTCTCATTTGACAACCACGTGGCCAAAGTGGTTAGAAAAACATTTTATATAACCCACCTAATCATGAAGGGATTCACATCTAGATCAGGGAGGTCATCGTGCCTCTTTACTCATCCCTCATCAGGCCCATAATTGAGTACAATGCCCTTTTGGGATGTACCTTACCAGACACCTGCAGCAACTGGAAAGACCCCAAAAGTACCTCACCAAGAGGATCAAAGGGCTCAAACAGATGCCATATGCTGTCCGGTTAAAGAAACTCCAGCTCTACTCAGTGGCATACCGCCTGTTCAGAGGCGATCTGTGCCTGACGTATAAAGCCATGTCCAACCCGGAATTAATGGACATGCTGCACCTCAGAAAATCCAAATCCCATCGAGCTACGCGCTTGAGAGACCTGAACCTCAGCACTGAAATAAATAGGACATGCTGGAGGGACAGATTCATAACCCAGAGGCTCCCTTCACTCTGGAATAAAATCCCAGTCCAGGTTAAGCAGAGTCCCTCATTCACTCTCTTCAAGAGGAATCTTGATGAGTGGATGGGAGATCGTAGGTTTACCCCGGGTATCACTTCTGTGTCACTGTTAGACAGAGGCACAGTATACTAACCTTGAAAAAGGGCATAGCAAAATAAATTTAAAATGGGTGGCGAAAGCCAAACACATTCTGGCTAGGCTTATAAATGCCCTAGGGCAGATAGCCTAGTATGAACCTATGAACCTATGAACCTATATGATTTTGTATATCTTTATAACTCTCCCAGTTGAGAAAACACTTGAATGCTTTCAGTAAACACTTTCTCCAAGCCATTTGTCTTTATCAAATTGTTTTCTAATGACAAGCAGATCAAACACAAAACTGTTAAGGGTACCTTGTTTAAAAAAAAACCCTTACAATATTCAGTATTCTTTTTCATTTACGTGCTTTATAATAAACTTGTTACTGGTTATTGCCTAGGGTTTTTACCTAGTCATTTCCCTATGGAAGCATGGAAGAAAGCACATTGATTTTTATTTTGTCATACTCTCTTAACAAGACCCCTCTGCTCCCCTCCTCATTTTCTTTTTTCATTGCAATGCTTAAATTCCTCAAAACTGAACAAAGAAAAAGAGAGAAGAAGGGTGAACAAGAAAAAAAACAAAAGCACCTGTTTATATTAGTATCCCCATTGCATTAAAAAAACTGAGATAACTTTACTTCATATCTAACTGGTTTTGCATTATCTTTAAAGCTGTCATACCTGGGGAAACCCTGATTCTTTTCAGAGAACATTATGTCGTACTCAATTTCTCTGTTCTTTTTTCTTCTTTTAACTCAGCCAGTCCCCTACCACCATACTGTCTCCAGTTTCTCTTTATCAGATTGTCTCCATGGAGGCATGAAGACCAGCTGCAGAAATGATACTTAATATAGACATTTGTAAGTGTTAGAAAAAAAAACTTATAATTGCTTGCTCTCTGTCTTAAAACAAAGGTCCTTAATCAGTCATTTCCCCATGCAAGAATGAAAAAAGCACATTAATTTCAACTCTGTCATGCCCCCTTAACCAGTCTCCCTTTTTCTATCTTTTTTTTTAATCATTACATTGCCTATGTTTCTCAAAACTGCACAAGAAGAAAAATAGAAGAGGGGAGAAAAATAAAAACAACACCTGTTTACAATCCCCATTACACCCAAAAAATAGCATGCAAAGAAAATCATGCAACACATATACTGTACTATTAAGAAAAGAATGTGTTTTCTTTACTTACAGTTAGTGTTCTCCCCCTCTTCCCCTCCCCAAAGCATTCTTCCGAACATTAATGACATGAAGTAGGGCATATACATTAGAGGGGTCTATATCAGCATATCAAAAGTTGAAAGGAGCAAATGCTCTTTGATTAAACCCTAAATGTCAAACAACCTAAATATTTTTCAGGAAAAAAAAAATCGCTGTTCCGAAAAAAAACAACAAAAAAAAAATGAAAACACAACATTAAGTGTGGGGCTTCACCCCCCCCCCACTTAAATATACCAACTCCGAGATTGCACTACAGTGGAGGAAATAGCAAACTCCTGAAAATGGCCCAGTGATTTTTTTTCCCCTAAGAAAGAAATCTCTGTTCCGAGTCTTTGACATTTAGTTTGTTCGATGTTTAGGGTTTGATCAAAGAGCGTTCTCTCTTCTCAGCTTTCGATAAGTTGATATAGACCCCGTTAGTGTCCCCCACTCAGCAAACAATTTTTTTGAAGAAGTCCAATATTTCCAGATTTTCTTATGCTTTTATATTTCACAAATATAATTATTGTATTGTAATCGCACATTGTTACTGATTTTATTACTGTCCTTCTCCATCACCCAAATCCTGTCTGCTTCATTTCCAACATACTCTCGATTCTTCTAATCAACTCTTGTGCTCCCTTCCTTCTTTCCAACATTTTCCATTGAAATACTGGAAAAGGTTTCACAGGTGCAGTCTCTCTGTGGTCTTTATCACCAGAGGAACAAGAAGCCAAATCTCCTTCTGTTTCACAGCTCAGTTTTTGTTGGACAAACTTTTGTATTTCCTCCTTAGCATGCACTTCATCAAAAAATTATTTTGTCCCTCTAGAGAAGAATACCTTGAAAAGAGCTGGATGCAGCAGTTTGAATCTCACATCTGCATCTCTACAGTCTCTGAACATTGGAATGAATTTACTTCTCTTTTGCCTGGAGTAATCATTCTCCACAAACACTCAGCTGTCTTGCAGGTGTGCGTCTCGACATTCTCTGAATATTGGAATGAATTCACTTCTCTTTTGCCTGGAGTAATCATCCTCCACAAACACTCTGCTGTCTCCTACTTTTAGTATTTTGTCCTTCTGCCACAGTTTTGACAAAATCAACTCTATCTGCTGATAGGATTGCATTCTTGCTATTAAAGGTCTAGGTTGCTTTCTTATAGCTAGATGTGGAGCATACACACGATGTGCCCATTCAACTAATACGTCCTGCTGTGGAATACTAGTCCAGTTGCTTATTTGTGCTTTCATAAATTTAATGCAGTCTGTTCCTTCCAGCTTCTCTGGTATAGCTGAAAATCTCAGGTTTGCCCTATGTGCTCTGTCTTCTAATTCTGTTATTTTTTGAAGCATCTTTTCCTCAGCAGTCTCATGCTTTTTTTCATTACGACCTCTGATTTTTGCAGCTTTATCATCTCACCTGAATATCTGTTTAAAGCTTCTTCCATTTGTTCCAGCCTTTTGTTGTTTGTGATGATATACTCTATCAGTGTTTTTTTTATTTTAACCAGGTCTGTATGCAGTTGTCTTATATCATCTTGTTGGTTATTGAAAGTCATGTCTGAAGGTTGCATTACTTTTTGCTGAACAGCTGCAGAACTCTCCCTAGTCAGTGTTTCTTCCTCACTTTTTGTAGCTGATTTTTTCCAGGTCTTCTGTATTTCTTTATTCCTGACATCCAGGCAGTGTACTTACTAGCCAGTTACTGAAATTCACCCATAAACACATGTCTACTGGCCTTCTCTGCTGAGTTTCTGTTTTCACACTGGGAGAACTAGAAACAAGTTGTTACTCAGTATGCAGCCATCTTGGAACTAAAAACCTTCTGCTTTGAGGTAATTATGATGATTACTGTTGCACCCTGATTAAATCCCTGCTTATGTCTAATGCTACTTATACAAATTTCCTTGCATGACTTGTGTTTTTTTTTTCTTTCAACCAGAGGAAGAACTGTTTACATATTCTGCCTTCCAGAGCACACAAATATAGAGATTACACTGTTTATTTTTATATTATATATTTTAGTACTAGCTGTTATAGCTCCTTTTTCTCTAGTGCCTTTCTTTGATTTGTATAATTTTTAATGTGAATCTTAGAAATGTCTCCCAAAGTTCAAGGTTAGATTATATATTAGAAGACCATCTGGCCTGTAATACTCCTTAGATGCTTTCAGGGTTTATATTTTCTGTTGCCTCACCGCTTTAAACCAATATCTTAATTAGGGGTTTAGAAAACATGATGCAGAACTAGGTAAAGTTAAGGCATAATAACTTTATGGGTCCCTACTCCGGGCCAGCAATCAAGTAGACTCAGTCCTCACCACGGACTCTGGTGAGGGTCAGTCACTAACAGCAAAGATGGATTCACATAGTATTTTCAAATGCAGCTCCCTGCACCACGCACAATTTCAAGCACACAGGGAACATGCTCCAGACCTGGGACTGGACACACTCACTGTCTCTCTCCTCCCCTCTCCAGGCCCACACAAAACTTCATAATGACCACTTTGGAGTTTTGTGTCCCTGTTTCCAGTAGCTGACACACACACACATATATACACTTGGATACACTTAATACATGTACCCCTTTCTGCCCAGACTCTGAGGTATTCATGCTGCCACCAGTCAGCTACCCTAAGGGTCTTACAATGATACCCAATTGTACTGTGTAGAATTAATACTAATACAAATGGTAGGGTGTGACCAAAGCAGTAAGACTTTCAGGAGCGGCTACAGTATCACTAATACAAGCATAAGTACTCTCAAGATGTTAAAAATATTCTCTAAAGCACCAACCACAATGAAAGGTATTAAAATATTTAATGGTAAGTAATAAAACAGAAAACAGGAGAATACTGAATACAATAAACAGAGTTTCAACCGCAGAGATATAAAAATAATACAGTTGGATAGTTTCTCACAGATGCAGAAAACAATACTTTAACTATTCTAACTAAATGTCCCTGACTAGCTAAAGAATTACTGTTCCCTGACTACTTACTAAAGAAAGCAAGCTGATGTCTGCTGAGTGTCTTACCACAGCAAAAGTCAGAGGATGTCTCCCTTTGTCTGTGTGGATGTGTGAGAAATATATTTTTCAGAAATATTTCCTGTCAGGTTCCAAAGTGCTGCTGCGAGTGTTCCAAAGAAACCAGATGCTGGTTGGAGGATGACATCACCTCTGATCACCTGGGTTTGGTACAATACACGCACAGAGCGTTGCTAAAATCTGTGGCAGCATCTGAAGCTATAACACAGTTTCAAACTTTCCGCCCTTCCAGGGTTCTCTGATAAGCCTACACATTTGATCAGTTACAACAGTACAACCTAATATACATGCATACATTCTTTCTGTTCAGCAGGAACTACCATTGATCCATTTTTAACGCAAGTAACTTTACAAATATATGTTTAACTCAAACATGTGTGCAAATCAGTTGATAGTCAAATAACATAAAATTGTTTACAAAACTCCAGCTAGCTATGGTGTCATATGTACCCATGTACTGCCCTACAATCCCTGCCACAGACACTACCTCATAACATCACAATAACTATAAAAGGCTAAAAACATAACTGTTAAAAATATTGCTAGGAAAGTTCATCTGTCAAAACAATGACCGGTCAAGCTAATGTTCAATAGAAGGGTATGTGCAGTTTGTTGAGTCCTGTTGATCACTTGATCATTTTAGAAAATCATTATAACTTTTCATAATTGTAAATTCAGTCCTCAGAATTTCAAGAGGCAACCTTTATTTAGCTTTTTTCACTTGCTCACTTCTACTGTGTACCCCTAATCATTCAGCTGTGATCATGTGAAATCAAGACAATTGCTTTCATGGACTACTCACTTTATGACCTGTTATACTTCTGGTGTGTGAGTATGATCAGGTGTAGGAAATTCTGACACTCATAATTTACTTTGCTTGCTTCACATTCACATATTCCTCACCCATAACCACTTAAGTTTGATTAGATCATACTAGATCAGTTGGTTTCACATGCAGATAAATCCCACTCTTGATTTGCTTCTTTCTGATGGGAACACCTCCAATGATTCTCTGGGAACCAAGTGAAAGAAATAATGCTCAAGGGTATGCTCATTTGCCAAACAGATAGACCTTCAAACCCCTCCCCCAACCACCATCCCACAACTTTATTACATTGTGATTACAGTTAATTCTGTTTACTGTATACAAAATATTCCCTATTCTGAAATCAGGAAGAAAATTCCTTTTGGGCAGCATTCTGTACCTCTCCCCTGACCCCATAACTCCATCCAGGCAAGGACTATCTTCCCAGATGCCTCTACCATTGCTGGCCCAATGGACGCAACATGCTACTTTGTGTCAGACCAAGAAGCAGAACTGTAAAACTGATTGGTAACATTATAGCCTTGCTTCTGAGTTTCACTTTAACAACTGCAGGGCAAGCTGTCAGTTAATTCTGTCAAAGAGTTAATCCTGTCATTAAAAAATACACTTTAACCAATGTATATTTACAATTTGCTGCTTTAATTAGATTCATTAAAAAAATTAGATACATCAGCATGTAGTATCCTGCCATAGTCGATGGGTGCCATGAGAGCTTATAAACCCATCTTAAGGGGTTACAGGAATTCCACCCATATTGGGTGTCATAGTAGGGTCATGAGGCTGGATTTCTGTTTGGCACTGTCATGGTACTGCTGAACCTGGTTCTTTTTAGAATTTGGTTTTTGGAACACACAACCCATGGGGATAACCTCAAATGAAGTTCATGACCTGGGCAAAAAAATGCAGTTAGTTTTACAAGCAACTGAATTATACATAGGGCTATTATTGGATCTCCAATCATAACCATGTTAAGAGGGCTATTATTGGATCTCCAATCATAACCATGTTATTATGTGTTCGAGACATAGATGCCAAGATGAATCTTGGTGTCCATTTCGACAGCACATCATAATTGGCTACATTTGGTTTGGCCCCATCATAACTCATGAAGTTTTATCTAATCCATGTACTACCAATTACAAAAAGAAAAGAAACAAAGTATTTACCAACTTAGCAAGTGTTGTTGCATAGACAGCAAGTACGTATAATTGTAGGAAAAATTCAGACACAATTTTTAAATAGTCCTCTAATTTAAATAAGTTACTTACAGACTTACATCTGTAAACTTATATACTTAAACAAAGCAAGATATTTAGGGATAGATGAGAATGAAGGAATGTCCCTTTTGGGAGATTTGACCATAACTGCACTTAAAGGATGTGTACCATTTGTTACACACCTCTGAAAGTGCTGTTACTGTTGGGTATCACTCTTCAGAAGCACTTTACTGGTTTGTTTTTCATCCACTTTTGGAGTGTTGTTTCCTGAATTACATATATATATATATATATATATATAGTAGAGAGATTGTATATTGATATAGATATACATATGTATATAGATATATAGACAACTTAACCTAATTCTAAAGAAATGAACTACCACACTGGTACAAGCTAGCATAGTGAAATCAGAGGAAGCCCATTATTTTATTAACAGAAACAGGCAAAAACATTTTAAAAATAATAATTTCATGGTGAGCGCTAGCTTAGATATATGCATTTACTTAACAGAACCAGATATGCTTTCGCTATTTTTTTATGTAGTTATATGTGCGTATGTATCTATATAAATATAGATATACATATTACATATTTTTTGGTTTGGCATGACTGTGCCTTACATGTGGCCCACCTCTGACCCTTCCCCTCCCCTGTGTTTTCTGAACCTGGGAATCTTCATTTAAACACATACATTTTCACACTTTTGCTTGTCCTAATAATAGCTCTGAGGGCATTTTGCTCTGCTGGCTCTCTGAGATTTCCTAGACTCACTCACAGTTGCTAAATCCTAATTAGACCTCTACCTTTAGCAGCAGACTTCTGTTTTTAAAATTCTGTTAACCATCAGTCTCCTCCCCTCTCCCATCACACCTCATTGCCATCTGTTTCATTATATACTATATTAATGTAACAAAAATACAGGACTAGATGCCTACATTCTCATTTAGCATTATAACTAACTCACTGACGAACTTTGAATGTGCCACTTTTCTGGTCACTGTCATTGAATGTGACCTATTTTAAATGCCCTTGGAGAAAAGCATCTGTTGTAATTTGCAAGGCTATTTATATGGAAAATAGAAAAGTATATATTACTTGCTACTGCTATATATAACTTAGATCATACGAAGCTCTGACAAGGGCGAAAACACGCACCCCTTGTTTTAATTTAATTGACTGTCCTTTAAACAAGTATTTCCAGCTTGACTCCTATTCTTACTTTTAATAAGAATGGAAATTGATCTTTGACATGGATCTTGCATAAGCAGCTGTGATAAAGACCTATTTTAATAATTCCTATGCCATTATCAAGAGCGGTCATTCCTCAACAACTAGTTTCCCCTTTTTGATGGCTTATGTATATGTAAGGAGGGCATTTTCTCTCTAAGCAATTACTTAAACTAATAGGTATGTAGATAACTGATCCAGTAAATTATAAACAGAGCGCAAATATGTACAGCAAAGTCAACAGAGTTCATGACTGCGTGGCAACATGATCAAGGGAGGAGGAATCGCCCAATGATTTATGACCCGAGAAATATAGCCATATAGAAGAACATTTACATAAATATAAAACATAACTACAGGAACCTGCTAACTTTAACAGCAAGGTTGGATCAGCCTACATCCCTAAAGCATTTACAGTCATAGTTTGATGAAAGGTGTGAGGGTAGGCATGTCCTGAACTGGGGACAAGTGTTTTCATTTCTTTCAAAAGGAAGGAGTAGATTCCAGCTTGCTGGCAGCATTTTAGAGAAGCATTTTCTCCCACTGACAATTCTTAGCCTTTCTAAGGATCGTCTGCTGTACTATAGAGAACCTAAGAGAACAGTTACAGGATCTTAATATCATAATTAATGGATTTGTTCACCTGTATTCCCAAACACGAAGGTTTAGCCTATTTCGAGGAGACATTATTTAGCTTGTCCCATTTAGATTGTGATGAGGTTAACCTAATAAGTGAAATAATGGGACTTATTCTGGAAAATAATTACATCTTTTTTGAGGGTGAATATTTTCAACAGTTTAGGGGTGTAGCTATGGGAGCAGCATGCACCCCAACCTATGCCAACCTTGTGTTACTGGGATGGGAAAGAGAACATGTGTTCAAAAGTGAATTTTATGACAGTATTTCTTACTATTGTAGGTTTTTGGATGACATTTTTATTTTGTGGAAAGGAACAGCAGAAAGTATTCCTGCTTTCATCCAATACCTTAACGAGACTACCAAATTTTTTAAAATTCACTTTTCAATTTGATTCCCATGAAATTAGTTATTTAGATACCAAAATTATTAAAGATAAAGACAAATTTATATCTAGAATATTTCGTAGGAAAACTTTTTGTAACAATTATTTACACTTTGACAGTTATCACCCTTTAGTACAAAAGATAAGTATTATTAAAGGACAGGCCATCAGGGTAGCCAGAATGACTTCCTTGAAGGAAGATGTGTTATCTGAATTTGAATTTTTAAAGAGCATGTTTTTGGATAGAGGGTACCCCTTGGAATTAGTTGATAAGATGCTTAAAGAAGTTTATAAGGAATGGGGGGGAAATATATTCTCTTATTAGGTAAAGGTTTGAATAAAAACATAGACCCTGAGGAGAATGTGGAAAAAGTAAATGAATTAAACTTTGAACAGACATGTATTATACAGTTTAGTCCTCTACATCAGCAAGTTAAAGAAGTTTTATATAAAAATTGGAGTATTTTCAAGGTTGATCATGAAGTTTACCAAGTGGTGGGGGAAAAGCCTGTGTTTACCACAAAAATTGGGTTTAACATCAAAATAATTTTGGAAAACAGGCACAACCAACTTGTAAAAACTGAAACAACAAATGGCAGTAGACCCTGTGGCAGATGTAATTACTGTTCTTATATTTTACAGGAGAGTAGGATTTGTTTAGAAAATAAAATCGAAAGTGTAGTTTACCCGAGGAGAGGTAACTGCTATTCTAACAAGTTAGTATGTATTGCTAGGTGTAATACCTGCAGTTCCTTCTATATTGGGAAGACAGAAAGGTCTTTCAAGACAAGAATATATGAGCATTTATATGATATAAAAAACCAAAAGGACACAAATGCTCTGTATAAACATTACACAGGTTTTAAATCTGCTATTCTTGACACAGTCAATTTGGAAGCCAGGGGTGGAGATTGGCAAAACTTATTGTATAAGAAAGAATTATTATGGCAATTGAGGTTAGCAGCAAATCCCCCCCCCCCCGGTTTGAATGACCATCTAAACTTGGCCCCTATTTTAAAAGTTAAACCAGAACACATTTAAGTAGTTTTCTGTAGAAATAGTATTTTCATTTTTTACCTGTTTTTGCTGCTTTCATTTGTGTTTATATTTTTGTAATAATTCTTTACCAATGAAAGAATGTAATGAGGGTACTAGAGAGTTGAAAAATATAAAATTTCATTCATTTGGTTTGCTTCAATCTAGGGTACTGTTTGACACCTTTAAACAACAATTAACTGTTATTAACTATTGTGATGATTCAGCCAATCACAGGCAAGTCATTTGTATAAAAGTGGTTTTTAAAGTTGTTTTAGTGAATTCTGATGAAGTTAAGTCAGACTGATGGAAGCACTTAATTTCTGTGATTTATTAAAGAAGATTTTGGACTTGCAACAGTAGTGCTTTTTTACTTGGTTCATTTGTTCTTATTGAGCACTATTGCACCATATATCTTTGGTTCGTGGATCTTAATATCTGCTGAACTAAGGCTGGGGAATAGTTTTTGTGAAGAAGTTTTAAAAGTGAGGCAGGATTGAAGGAGGGTGAAAAAGATTGTAATGGGTAGCCATCTAGCTTTCTTGAGAGAGAGGCAATGGTGTTTATTGCTATTGGTAGTGATACATATCTAAATATGTTGCTCACCATTGTTTGCAACAAGCAAGTATTATATTTGAAATTCATTGCTTTATCTGGTAGCATATAGGTTCATAGGTATTAACTAAGCTATTGATCTGTGTGGATTTTCAGAAGTCTATCTATACATTATCATGATTTTTTTTAGCCTGACATTTTATGCACAAATAACCCAGAGATAAGCATAACATTCACAAGATTCCTGTCTTCGTAAGGGACAAGGAAGCTAAACCAGTAGTGAATTTGTGTTTACCCATCCATTCATCCATATTTAAAAAGTGTAAGAGAAGTATTTTGTTTTAGGTGGAGAGGAAGATGATTCCAAAGAAGTGGCATTCTCTGCGATACATCTCTACCCTCCAACATGTTCTATTCATGCTGCAAAAGAGATTTAGATCCCTTGAGTGAGTGTTTATGCCCCCATTGGACTTGTGAATGTGGAGGAGGTCTGACAGGATAGGGTCTGTTGAGACAATATACACTAGGCAGAGATCACCCCCTTAATAGCCTGTATGACACTGAAAAGCCCAAAAGGCTTTGATATGGCCTACATAGTTTTTATGATTTTTGGAATTTGATTTCCTTTGTAAGAAATAATTGTGGGCATTCAAGTTGTGTCAAATGTTTGGACAGGTACATACTAAATGGAGCATGATGCTCAACAATTGACCTGATTAGTGTGAAATACAGTGAACTTATCACATCCCTGGATCTGGATGCCATACCCTTAGCAATAAGCTGTGCAATGAAAAAGCACTTTCTCACAACAGTAGAAACATGGTGATTGAAGGGCAGTTCATTGTCTGCATAGATTCCTGGCTTCTTAACTACTAGATCAATTTTCAGGCATGTATTCTAGTTTTGGGATCAAAATACCAATGGCAAAAACACATTGTTTGAAAAGTAAATAGGTTAAAAAACCTGTGGAAGATGTTTGCTCTTTCACACAAGACTGCAATATGGTGCAACATGGCACTTAAATGGCAGAGAAGGTCCAACCACAGGCCTAGCTATTAGTTGATCATCTATTTATTTAACTGGTATTTTCTGAGGTTTAAGGAGTTTCATAGAATGAACATCTCTTAGTCTGCACATTTGTAAAGAGCATGCCTGTCAACTGTGAGGTGTTAATGGTCAGCTTATTTGTATGTGCCCATTCACAGATTTTGAGTTGTTTTTCTATGTTGAGACTACAAAGGTCCTTTTGTGTATCTAAGTTCAGAGCCATGTGCAATGGCCATCCCAAAATTCCACATTATGAAATTTATTGTATAGTATGATATGTAAGATGGTTTCAAAGGCTTTTCTTAAATCTGTTGAGGCTGCATCAAGGATTTCAATCTTTAAGATGTTGTCGGTCTACTTAGATTATGGGACATGATAGTACTTACAGTTAAATAATGTACACTTCTGTTTACTTTTAGGAAGGCACTATGGTGCTATGGGCCATGAAAATAGAAATGCAGGGCTGTGGCAATTAAGCTTCAAATCACAGACTTGAGCTTTGAATCCATAATTCTAAATATAACAGATACAGCATTACAGATCTTAGGGACTCCATAAGGTTGTTATGAGGGAACTCTGAGCTTCATGCATAGCACAAATAAAAATTCCATAACTTTTCTTAAAGTTCCATTTAAACCTCCCATTTAAAATCGCCCTAAAAGTCCACTTTACAAATACCCGGACTTGCTCCTGTACACAACCACTGTGAACTTAATCACCTGACACTCTTTGCATACATCCCCTTCTCAATTTGTATGTAATTCTCGCTACAGAACTCTTAACTCCTAATACCTTTTTCACTCAGTTTCTTCACTACTCATATTTACCTCCCTCCCTTCTTTTCCCATTTAGCTTACTCCCCTGTTTCAGATTTCCTTTGATTCTAACTACTACTCTCCTCTCTTATTTACAAATTAAAAAAATCTCTAATTTTCCCTCTTTTATCCATAGCCATACTTTTTCTATCACCTCCTCTCTCTATCAACTTCCCCTCTGCTTCTGATTACTGATGTACATGCTTTTGCCTGTAAGAACCAAGATTTGATATACAGTACCTCTATACTCTTTTCTTAAACTCTGAGGTAATTGTCATTACTTTCCCTCTATATGATGAAGTCCTTGTGTATTGGAGATATATGAAAGACTTTAACATTTGGTTTTATTCCCTTTTTTGTAAATAACACATTTAAACTCTCATGTTACAATTGTGAATCCAAGCATTATAATGCATGTTTATATTACCTCATGCATACTGTATTGTTTGTAAACATTTTTATGGTGTATGTAATACTTTGTGGAGCTTTTCTCCCCGGGCCTCTGCTGAAAAAGGGTGCAAGCTCAGCCAGACATTTCCAGTCAACAAATGTCAAATAAATAAATCCAGTAATTTACTATTTTGTTGCTTCATCTACCCGTGAGCACTTAGATCTAGTTTGACATTTGTTGGGTGATAACCTACTGTAATCCTACTGGCAATGTAAAGCTGGGTTTTAATCTTCAAGATAACATAGACAAGTAGCACCATAAACTCTTTTCTTTTCTTTAGCTATAATCTAATTGAACCATTATACATGCTGTAGTGGATATATGGGACACCACGTTTGATAGGTCATCCTCCAGCCATCCATCCACAACCCCTTCTCCCATTTTTGCACATGGGGTCCAGGTGTCACTTCAGCAATGACTATCATCTGGCGCCAAGGTTCATACTGCTGGGTTGCTAGTCCTGCTGTGGATATGTAGTCTTCCATGTTATATTTAAATGAATAACACTTTAAGCTTCCACAAACTAATACAATTATTTACATCCTGTTTGTGTAGTTTTCTCATGCTTGGCATCCTTAGTTTATTATTTTTCTGATATTGTCCTTATTGTTGCTTTATTTTCCCTATTTCTTTGCTCACCCTGAATGTGTTAGAACTTGTGGAGACCATGAACCACATATGACATTGCAGCCACTTAACCAGACTGTCTTCTTGATGTCAAGGGGAATTATTTAAGGGAATTGTTTTTTTCTACAAATAAAATATGGCTGTGTGTTTTGGTTCATTCATGTATAGCTTAGAGCAGGCAGGTGATAGAGTCTTGCAGCCTGTATTTATAAGGTTCTAGAGTGTGCAGATGCACAATGTGATGATACTGTACTTCCTTCTTCATGTGCCTAAACTCAGCTTTTATTGATATTTCATTCCAGGTTACACAGGTTATTTCTAAACTGCACATTTTATTTTTGGATATACAATTCTTTTTCTTTGAATGCAGTGATGATTTCTGAGTTTGCTAAAACTCACACTCAAGCCTCTCAGAAGAAATGGCTCCTGTCTGAGACGGAACCCCCATGTTGGAGGAGAATCTCCTGTATAATCTTAAATTGCAATTTTAAAGTGTCTGCCACAGTGACCCTACAGCAGTCTATAAAAGGGTCCCTTAGTTTCACCTGGCTATTAAAAATGTACTTTAGGAATATATGAACATAGGAAGAATATGGTGCAAGTGATCATGGCGATCATAAGATGCCTCTCCTTATGCACCTTAAAGAAGACAGGCCTAGAAGCTGCTGCCACCTTCTTCAAGCACGTAATAGTGATCAGATTCCAAAGTGAGCAGAGCTGCACATGATAACCGTGGTGTAAAATTGTGTCTACCCACGCAGTCATCAAGAACTAGCCTTAAAGTTAGTCAAAGTAGTATTTTGTTTGAAATGTAGTGACTTTCCCCATACAAAAAAGTAAATGCCCAACTGTAAAGAAGCCACTCCTCTTCAAAATATGCATACACACACACACACACACACACACACACACACACACACACACACACACACACACACACACACACACACACACACACACACAAAACAACCAAGAGTTTGGCTTGTAACAGTAGTCTTTACAGTTGACGTGAAATCATATAAACATATTAATTGACTATTATCTTTCTGCATTTAGTCTCATGTCATATAAATGTAATACTGAATAGCTAATGTTTTAAGTGTACAACATTTCAGATTTGTTTGGACCTCCAACAAAATATGTCTAGCCCTTCCTTTGGAAACTAGCATGGCTATTTAAGAAATATATCTCTAACTAAACACAACTTACTCCAAACACCATAAGAAATGTTATATAACTTTGGAGTAGGTTATACTCTGAATGGTGGGCCCTCTCAGTTTCATCACATTTTGGCAAATAAGTTCCTGAAATGGCCATTGTCTTATATTTTTGCATTTTTTTTTAGAGATGGTTTACATTGGCTATTATAGCAGTAGTAGCTTACCCGACCTCCTTTACTGAACAAAAATGTATAACTTACAACAAATATTAACTCTTCCTTATTTTCTCTTTGTTTGGTTGTTTGTCTTACAGGTCATCCAGAAAGGGGAAATGTGAGTGTGGGAGGCAGATTCACCATTAGGACATATGCAAAAAGTGTGTTTTTTGCTGAGGTGCAGACCATGATCACACACAGTATAAAATTCACCAGGTCTTTGTACTCAAGACCCTGCACAACTGTCTGTGCTGGATGCTTTTTAAGCTCCGGAGTCTCAGTACCCTGCTCTCATTAAAAAAAAAAAAAAAAAAAAAAATAATGTCAAGTGTTACAAAGTCCCTGAAGCTCAAACATTTTGTACAAGAATCCCTCTTCTGACCCAGCAGGGATTTCTCTTCCCGCTTACAATCCTTCTAAGCTAATTCCTTCCTCTAAACGTTAACCTTCTGTTAAGGATAGTAGGACTGTGGACAGGTAAGATAAAATGGTGTAAACCTCTGGTACCTTAGTCTTCATTGCCATAAATTACCAGACCCATATTAACCAGGTATGTTCTGACTCTACTGTCTAAGCCTGGGTTTGTTTTGGCTGACATGTCTGACTCTGAAGCTAAGTCCTCTGCCATTTCTTTATTAGGTTCTGCTTCTCAGGTAGCTCATCATTCCATCAGATGTAGCTGATGCCTCTTCTACGGCAGCTACATTAGGGTCAGTTATTAGGAGATATTCCTGGCTTAGGTTACAATCACTTCCTGAGCATATTAAGGCCAGAAATCTGTTTGGCTGTGCTGCTGTAGAGCTCTTTAAACTTTACAAGATGAAGGAAAGTTTATGCATGACCTTGAACAATTTTTTTCTCTCACCTATCCTTAAGTTTTAAAGGAACTACCCTTCTAAGACTCTCTTTGTGCGTAAGCATCCTAAGCAACCCCTGAAGGGCAAGAGACCTTCCAAAAGAATGTTTCCTGAGAAACCTGCTCAGGATTGAAGAGGATAGAAATTGTCTTTTCCAGGCAAATCTACCTGTATTTAACATTCATTCTTCTCTACCCATCAGACAGTTTCCTCTTTGTCTCAGGTTAACTCTGTCCTTTCCAGTTTGGCAACACATCACCACAGTCTCTTGGATACTTTCAGTTGTCCAAAATGGTTATGGCATCTCAAGACAATTTGGCTATAGCATTGTCATCCCCGTGGACTTTCCCATCCCTGTCTTGCCTTGGCTCAGACAGCAGTTCCTATGGTGGATTCAACAGATTTCTCTGAATCTTGTCTTTTCAGGTTTCTTCCCCCACTCCTAAGCTTTTTACAGATGCTTCAGACCTGGTTCGGGGGGGGGGGGAGGGGTGGTCCAACAACGTCAGGGTCCAGGAGGTCTGGTGTTCTCAGCAAGGTAAATGAAGACCATATCAAAATCACAGAGATGAGAGATCTGATTTTAGCTCTTCAGGCTTGGCATTCCCTCTGGGTTCTGGGTCCCCTTCGGATTTTCACAGACAACATCACTGTCATCTGGTACATAAACAGGTTGGGGGTACAAAGTCCAACCATCTTTGCAGACTGACTATCATAGCTTAGAATATTGGGTGCTTTTCCGTTATTGGGGCAACACTTGTAAAGAGTGCTTACAATGTTAGACTGTGTTCGCATATGTAGGCATCCACAGCAAATAAGATTTAGATATACCTGATAAACGTTTAATTTTTTTTTTATACTTTATGACCACTGAGTTCCGTGTACCTTTCTGCCAGAATGTTGTTTTCTTTTCTTTCCTACTACAATGTTGGTTTTGTGCTGTAAGGTTCATTTTGAGGCCTAAAACTGTCAATGGGAGGAAGGTAGGAGAATAGTCTGAAGACAGCGTTGTATCGGGAGCTTTTCTTCTTTTAAATTATGACCTGTAACTTCTCCTCTGTGGCAATAGTGCTGAAATTCTACTTAAATTCTGCACAGAAGGGTGAGGAGATCAATATAAGTTTGACATGTAAGTAGATTAAAAGTATGAACATGGTAGTTATTGCAGTAGTGTTTGACACTTGAATTTACAGACGCAAGACTGATGACACGTTCTGCTTTGTGTTTATAATTCTCAGTGCATCTTCAAAATGTCGCGACAAACTCTTTTCTGAAAGACTGCTGTTTCTCATTCTCTATAAATAATTACATTTTAGTTACTATGCTTAGAATGCATGTGATATTAACTTTTGTGTGCCACGGTGTGCTGTATTATGTTTTTTTGTTTACAAATATCTTAATAGTTTTAAGCGAGAGGGACAATGCATGTTGTGAATTGCAGAATGACAGGAGGTGTAACAGTTATCTTAGTAATTACGATTCATGTTTTTAAGCAGCACTACATAGGTGATATGTGAAAGGTGTGTAACCAGAAAAATTCTGCCATGTACTCATAAACTCATTGACAAAATGTTGCCCCTTGTAGCGAGTAAAATGTGCATATTTTCATTGATTCACAGAAAAATTGTTAAAGATATTGTTTTTTTGATTTGCAGTCCTTTCAGTAAGCAAGTTATGTACATGTTGTTTGAGGCATTCATTTATATAGTTGTACAAATAATATGATCTGAAAAATTAAAAATGTTTCAGAGTGATGCAAATAAAAATGTACTGTGCAGAGTGAGATTGAGTCTGTGAAGTTCTTATTGATCTCTGGCAGTGGTAGTTTGGGATAGACATAATGTTTTCCTGTCCGAAAATAAAAGTTGGGAACGGAGTAAGGTTAATACAATATATTATTAGTGTTTTACCAAACAAAAACGAAAAGCTATGTTATCAGATTTGGTTGTATTTCTATAGCTTTCATTTTCTTTATTGGTACGCACAAAGGAGAAATACTTTAAATGCGATTGTTGAGCCGAAACCAAGTACCTTCTCATGTCTTTTAACCAGGTATGTGTAAACTGTAGAAATGACATCTCCTTTTTATATATTATGCAGTTAAAAACTTTTACACACATCTGGTTATATTAACATCAAAAAGACATGACAAGTGACTGATTTCTGAGCTCAGCAACCATGTAAAAAGCGTTGCCACGATAACGGAAAAGTACCGAATATTGTTATCCGCCATTATTTGGCTCTTCAGGCAGTTTATATTCCCTCAGAGCACAATCTGGTGGCAGACAATCTGAGAAGGTCCAGGATAGATGCTCATGAGTGGATGCTTCATTGGGAGGAGGTCTTCCAGGACATTGTTCATTGGTGGGGTATTCCTCAAGTAATTTTTTTTGCCTCCCCTCTGAATAGACAACTTTCCAAGTTCTGTTTCAGGGTGCCAAGTCCTTTGTCTTGGAGAGTGGGTGTCACATCTTTTTCTTGGAAAGGTATGCTCCATTATGCTTATTCCAGTATGATGCTGTTGCCAACTGCCGTACACAAGATCATGTGGGACAGGCACAAAATAGTGTTGGTGACTCTCTTTTGGTCCAGACAACATTGGTTTCCCTGTCTATTTCACCTGGCTAAGGGCAATCATTGCAAGTTACCTTACAGAATGAATCTTCTCACACAGAAAAAGTGCTCTCTCATTTATCTCATTTGCCTTCATCTTTTCACGCTTCAGTTTATTCTCTGGGTTATAGCGTTTTGATTCCTGTTTTGACACTAGTTTTCTGATTATGTGCTTTGAGATTTGAAGGAGGCCAGAAAACTCACTACTAGAAAAATTTATGTCGCTAAATGGAATAGATTTTCTGTTTGATGACGCAAATATGAACAAGACCCTCTGTTAGTGGGTATTCCTAGTGTTTGTTCTTATTTGTGTGAGTTGCTCAGTTCTTGTCTGGCATACTCATTTGTCAGTTATTTCTGCTTGTCTGCCTTTGGATCCACCCCTTTCCTCTAGATTTAAGGTTAAACAGTTTTTGAAAGGAGTCCATCATATTAGGCCTCCAAGAAAACCAATCACTCAGTCACCTTTTGAACCAGAAACAACTTCTTCTTTGCAGTTGTGTCTTGTTAGTTTCTCTGACTTCCATTCCATCCTCTGAAATATCTATCTGTTAAGAAATCTTGGATCTAGGTGACTGTGTTTGAGCCATCTCTGATTCTTGGAGGCAGTGAAGGAGGAGGAGGTGGTCAATAAGATCAAACGTTTTGGTAAGGTTAATGAAAAGTGCTCCTAAAAGGTTTCCTTTATCCATGCTGAGAAAGATCACATCTGTAAGTGACCATATTGCTGTCATTGTGCTCTGGCTAGCTGAGACTCCATATGTGTTAAGATTAAGGAGATGGTATTGTTTGATGTAAGTGGATAGTTGGTTGTACATTAGTTTTTCAAATATTTTTTCCAAAGTGTGCTGAGGATGGAGATAGGGCAGAAAAAAAAGGGCATTCTCTTGCTGAAGCTTTTTGAAGTGACATTTAACAAGAGCAGTTTCTTGTATGCCTGGCTTGTATTTTGAGTTAAATAGAGGTTACAGATGTGGAGAAGAGGTGTGTTAAGGAAGTCTTTGAGGAGTGAGATGAGCCAGAGGAGAAGGTTGTCTGCACTAGGGGGGTTGTTACAGGGGTATGTTTTCTAGGAAGGGCTCAAGGTCTTTCCAAGTGATTTTCTTAAAACAGAAGATGCAGATAAAAGGTGGGGAGCTTAGTGAGTTGGAGGGAGAAGTTTTGGTACTATGGAGGTGGGTGAATTCCTTAAGAAAGTAAAACACTGAGAGCTAGTTTAGTGAGAACTGGATGGTGAAAGTGGCAAAGGTGGGATTTATGGATTTCTGTCCTATGAGAGGATTTTCTTCCAGCCATAAATGTTTAGTTTTGCTAGCAGAGCAAGATGGATTTGAAATAGTTTTGTGTTTGCATATGGCCTACTTAGATGGGTTACATAGAAAGGCAAGGCAATTAAATGGTGCAGAGTTTTGTCTCTGTGAAGACCATGCATTCACAGAAAGTCTGAGTGAAGTTTAAAACACATTTCTAAAAGTATCCAAATAAAGTGCCAGGCCACCAAGGCTGTAGGTTATTGAATTTGTTCAACTTAAAAGTAAGAATAAAAATGGGTAAGCACTTTCACGATACAATATATTGCTTCATCAGACAGTCACATTAAAGAGAAGAACCATCTATATAGCAAAAGCACTGTGACATAATTTCCTGTTGCCATAAGCCTGTAAAAAAAATTTTAAAACAGCAATAAAAAATTACATCACATAATAGCAGTATACTTAGAAAACACCAAGGTACAAAACTTTCATATAAAAAATATTGTTAGAGATTATGAATATAAGGCTGAAATTAATTCTGTTGTAAATATGCTGAAAGATAAAGCATCAAATGAAAGGTTTGCTTGACTTTATGTATAGAGTTTAGCAATGTAAAATGGGCATTCATACTATATGTATAACAGACAGGCTTTTCTTCACAGCATCAGAAAAAGCCTAACAGAGCAATATTGGAAAGCAAGTATTATATGCTTTTCTGATGTTTGCAGAAGTTTACAAATATCCATTAACAGGAACAGCAGCAAAACAGCTTGTACAGATGTTTCCTTTCAGATTTCTGTTAATGGCATCCTCACATCAGCAAAAATGCTTACAAGTAAATCACAAAAGGACAATAGAAAAGTCTACCAAGAGGAAAAAACAAAATCTATGTGTGTGACTAGAACTGTATATAACTGTATTAATTCAGATATGTTAGAGGTGTTTTGATAGAAACACACTTGTTTCGAGGTATTGTATGGAGAAAGGAAAGTCATCATTCTATACAGTTTGTGAAGGAAAACTTTGTAAATACATGCTACAATCTGACAGAAGTAGTACGTGTGGTTTGTTTATAAAAAGCTATTTATTGGTTACTGCTCTTAAAGTCAGATGCTGCATCAGTGTATATTCTGCAAGTTTCTATGGTTAACAGACTGTGGTAACTAGACTTTGATTTCAGCAGTAAACAGCCAGTTATATGTTTAATGTGATGGCATTACCTTTCTTGAGGTTAGTTGATTATGGAGAAATAGGTTCTCAAACTGCATAGCTAAGCTCTTCATGTACTTATAAAAAATCATGAAGAATTTTCAGTTTGGCTGCTTCATTTTTTTTTTGTTGTCATTAACCAGAATATAATTTGAAATAAACATATGTTAAGTGGATCACCCTTCAGTATTTTTCAGGATAACATAATATATTTAATGAAGGTGGAGCTATGCCAGTTGAACTGATTAAGCTGTCAAAGAAATAGAATATGAAGCCAAGAGACTATTGGTACTTACTATTCAAATCTACAGGCAGAGAGCCAAGACCTCTGGCTGTTAAAGTTTTCAAATGATTGTGAACTGCTTGTCGCAGTTAGGCTACCCTCTAACACCCAAACCCTCAATAATGAACTCACCCTAGTAAATTCTTGGTATATTAAAAATGGGCTGAAATAAAATGCAAAAAAAGTGCAGTATCATCACTTTTGGGAGGCAACCCCTCATCTTATCATACTATCTAGACAATACAACTCTACAAAACAAAACAAAACTGTAGTTAGGGACCTGGATACTTAGATTCATAGCATCCCCTCTTTTGACCATTATGTAACAATAGTTATTGGGAATTTTTTTTTTTATTTAGTATCATCAAGGTCTAAAGAGGTAGTCATTCCTGTATATTGAGCATTGATTAGACCAATTATTAAATACAATGTACTCTTTGGGAATGTATCTTACTGAAAAAAAAGTCACAGGCCTAAAGTCCTTGAGCTGCCAAGAGTGGCTGGAAACTCTGTCCCTTTATTCAGTGTCTTATAGACTTTTGAGGGCAGATATATGTTTGTTTACTGTGCTATTAAAGACCCAATTGTCCTGCACAGCTGGTTCCTCTGCAAGTGCAATAGCTCCACCAATACTAGAACCATGGTCCTAACTCTTAACCAGCAGATAAATAAAACATGACAGAGGGATACATTTATAGCCCAGTACCTCCCAACCCCTTGGAATAAACTTACTGTCTTTCTTTAAGCGTAAACAGGTTGACCGAATGGGTATCCACAAATTTATTCCAGGATTGACTGGTATGACCATCATGGAGAAAGGAGATGCTGCCTGAGGAGATGGTGCTGGCAAGGTGAGAATGGTCACAAAACTCAGTGGCCTTGGAATATCTATGACTCAGTGAGACTGCTTAATGATTGAATTAATTCCTATAATACATGGCTTAAACACCTGCCTAAGCAATGGATAAAGAGACCTGATCTGGAATATATGATTTCATCTATATGTGCATATATGGATATTATTGGATATTCAGAAAAATATCTAACCCAGGTCCTAAAACACTGAGCACATGTGTTGCTAGAAGAGAGGGTTAGGTTGAGTTGGGGCAAATTCTGGGAAGCCAGCTATGACTTCATCCTGTTTATTATATTTCAGTACAAACGGCTCATAGTCATTTATTACTGTTGCAAATATCCACACAAACTGTCTTCATTTCATTTACCAGCCTTCCCAATAAGCCACACATGCAGAAATACCAAAGTCGTTATGCAACAAATTATTTTGCAATGTGCCAGAGCTTGACTTTTCTCTGAGTGGATGTTTAGAATATTTAAAAAGCATTCTCATATTGCACTCAGACCTTTCTTGATATCACTGGATCCAGAACATAGGAACTCTAGGTATATACACATGTTCAGTGTGTTACAATACTGACAGTCCTGTTGTCGTTAATAGAATATGACATTATTGCGAATGTGACTGACAGGGAAAGGCTGTCCTTCATGGTCTCAATGCCTTAAGGCAGTTAGTAAGATTTACTAGACTGGAAGGATTTTTAATATGTGTGTTGTAGTCCAAAGTTTTCTATTTTTGTTGTACAAGAAATAAATTAACTTTTCTTGTTAACTGTTCTTGTTTAAAAAACAGAATCATGGAGTTCTAGTAGTTCCAAAGTGGCAGAAAGGCTGTGGGTACCAGTGTTGCTTTGGAGTGTAACAGAATCACTGTATGACTATCGCTGAAGTATATAATGCAATAAAAAAGTTATTCCCCAATCTTGCATCTCTCAGGCTGATAGGTTGGCAGGTTGCTAAATTTTGGTAGCATGAGCTCCTTACCAGAACAGGTACTGTAGATATTAAAAGAACCAAGGTAAATGTCCACTAGGGAATCATATCTCTGTAACTAGCGTACACTTTCAGTGTAGATGAATATGGGTATTGAACCAAACTTCTGGAAACTTTTCTATATAGAGGAGGTATATCTGGCTCCTCTTATTGTGTGTAGCAGTTATCAGACTGTTTACCTTGCTGATTACTTTCAGTACCTCATAACATATGTACACTTTTCCTTTGAGGTATACTACCTTTGAGGTCTCCAAGACTGAATGTGTCACTAGAACCGGATGTGAATTATGCTCTGCAGAAACTGCTGACATAACATTTGCATTTCGGGAAACATTTTCTTAATGGCTATGATCTCTGCCAGAAGGTTTTCTGAACTGCATACATTAATGGTGCAAATGATCATTTATGTGTCTCTATAAGTACATATGAATGTCTATAAAAGCAACCCCTTCATTCATGCCTAAAGTAATGCTGGACTGAACCTTGAGTCTGTTCATTCAGTCTCCTGTGTTTTCAAATGCAGAACAAGTGAAAGGTGTTCTTACTTTGAATGCAAGTAGCCAAGTCAGACATTACATTGACAGAACCATTTCCTTTAGAAACAAAAGGGTGAGGAGGTCTGTGTGTTGGAAAGCAAAATCTCAAAAGGGTTGGATAATTTTGTCTCTCTCTTACTTGTCTCATAGAGAATCTTCACAAAGAGTGATGAAGTCTTTATCATCCAGGTCAACAGCCACATCATCATATTCATTAACCCTCTTCTTCCCATTTTCTGTATGGAGTCAGGGTGTCGTATCAGCTGTCACTATAGCTCTTGATGCAATGACACTCTCCTACCTTCTTTGACAGTCATGCCTGTTTGTGGCAGGTATTCTCTCAAACAATCCATCCATCTCTTTGCTGGATGGCATTGTTTCCTCTTGCCTTCTTCCTTGCTGTCCCAAATCTTTTTTACCTGATTGTCTGCAGCTTTTCTGCACATATGCCCAAACCACAATAATCTGTTCTCTTTGACCTTCTCTGCAATTGCAGAACTACTTTGGTTTCTGCTTTGATGTCCTCATTTCTTTGTCTATCTTACCACTTTTCTCAGGCACTTCCTCAACTGCGGTGCCTTTACAGCCCAGATTTCTGTACCATACAGTAGTACTGCTCACGCCACTGTTTGTATGCCTTACTTTTCAGCTTCTTTGGCATTTTTCTGTCATACACCATTCCTGACACTCTGTGTTAGTTAGTTGCATCCCTTCTAATTCTAGCTTCAACCTCCTCGTTCAGACTTCTCTTCTCCTCATCCATCCCTCCCAGATAATTCACACAGTTAACCTGTTTCACTGTCTTCCCTTCTATCACAGTTCTCAGCTTCTTCTCATTTCCCCATTTTCTGCCATTACAACTGTCTTATCTGATCTCATTTTCATTCCATGTGCCTTCAGTTTTGCATTCCATTCCTCTATCCTTTGCTGAAGTTCTTGCTCAGAGTCTGCCTGTAATGCCACATCATCTGGATACACAAACTTTATTGATCTGTCCCCTTTAGCCTGTTTGTTGATGTAATCCTTCACCAGTATGAACAGCAATGTACTCAGAGCTGTACACAGATGCACTTCCAGTCCCACTTGTGAACCTCTCTGCGAGACAAGCACTGTTTGTACTTGAGTCATTAGGTCCTTGTACATGGCCTGCACTAATTCTATCAATGTTTCTAGGACTGCCCAAATCAGCCTACTTGGGACGTTGTCATATGCTTCTTCCAAGTCTAGGAATACCCGTTTGGAATCTTTCCTCATCTTTAACTTCTTTTCAACTATCTGTCTCACTGCAAACATCAGGTCATTTGTGCTGCACCCTGATCTTAATGAAAATTGCTCATCTCCCATGTTATTTTCTACTACTCTCTGTATCACCCCCACCTCTATAAACTTATCTGGGTTTAAATAGACCATAACCTCTCCCACTCATTTATTACTGTTGCAAATATCCACACAAACTGTCTTCATTTCATTTACCAGTTTTCCCAATAAGCCACACATGCAGAAATACCAAAGCCGATATACAACAAATTATTTTGCACTGTGCCAGAGCTTGGCTTTTCTCTGAGTGGATGTTTAGAATATTTAAAAAGCATTCTCATATTGCACTCAGACCTTTCTTGATATCACTGGATCCGGAACTTATCTCTTACTTGTCTCATAGAGAATCTTCACAAAGAGTGATGAAGTCTTTATCATCCAGGTCAACAGCCACATCATCATATTCATTAACCCTCTTTTTCCCATTTTCTGTATTGTCAAAGGAAAAAACTTCAAAGACCAATACACGTAAGGTTCAGTTAAGGCACATTTAATAACTTGCTGCAAGGAGACAAAAACATGCAAATACAGGATTTTGCCTAACTACTAACAGGAAGTATGCTATTCTTATACTGTTCTACAAGACATTGCCTTCTATGGCTGATGTAATCAAACACAACTTTCAGTATTGTTCTACAGCAGATG
This sequence comes from Protopterus annectens, assembly GCF_019279795.1. NCBI lineage: Eukaryota > Metazoa > Chordata > Ceratodontiformes > Protopteridae > Protopterus > Protopterus annectens. The sequence continues at coordinate 941,542,029 of NC_056748.1, forward strand.
TTACTCAGATTTTCTGCTGACATGACAGGATTTATGAAAAACATTTTGAGAAAAACAACCTGGCCTTGGTGGGTCCTAGCCCGTTACAAGCTTCTATTGTGTAGTTCTAATACATGTGTTACATTTCAAGGTACTTTTCTAACTCAGACACAAGCAAACTCTGATTGCGGTTCATATTTTCAAGCAGTCTTTGTTCCAATTATCTATAGCTTCTGCAGCTGTGTGTTTTCTCACAGCACAAGCAGAACTCCTTGTCTAAGTCTCATAACATTAATACAAGCGATATTGTTCTATTCATTATTTTCCTGACACAAGCAGAAATTATCGGCTTCCCTGTAAATTTTCAAAGCATAAGCAATAGCTGTGCATATTTCATGACAATACAAGGTTAGAAAGCTTCTGCAATTTGTACAGATTTTATGCAGTGTGAAATAGAATAAATGTGTTAACCCTTTTCAAGCCTTAAATGCACTAAGCATATTACTAATACATACACTAATACATATTTTTCTGACATTTTTCCCCCTTTTAATACTTTTATTCTACTTTCAAAATAAGCATAAACACTTTTTTCTTCTCCTAACCTATTCCTACTCAGGATTTGCAGTTAAGAGAGTCATTCAGTTTAAACTTATGAAAGCATTTCAGTTTTTCAATAGTTCTTCAAACTCAGCACTTTGATATAAAGTTTCAGAAACTGACATGTCTATAAAGTCTTTAATCAGTCTTTTCATGCAGGGGATGCCACAGCAAACACATACTCCCAATAGGAGCATTCCTACACAAATGGCAATCAGGATGTTCATTAGGATGGTACCCCACCCCCCAAACCATTTCTGGAAAAAGTCCATCAGTGGGTTTAGTCCTGGTTTGGTCATGGCTGACACTTGCTGAATTACCTCAAGATGATTGTCTATCTCATGTTTATGGAATATACGAACAGCACTCCTCCTGGATTAAAGCACAAGTACCGCCTCTCACTGCTAGGGTGAAGTCAAGAGCCATGCGGTTTTGAAGCACTACAGTTCTCATGGCATTCAGTTCATCAGTCACCAATTCAAGAGCAGAAAAAGTTGCATTGCTCATTACTTCGAGAAGTTTAGACAGTTTTCTCAACTCCCAGATCGATTTCACTGCTCCATATGCTGGTGATATGCCTGCCCACAATATAACACTGTCACTCAAGTCCATGTGTGTCAGTTTATCGCCTATAGAATGATGGTTTTTCCAGCGCGCATCGATTTGTCCCACTGGATTTTCAGGTTTCTTGACGGGTTTCTTGACGACCTCTCGGACATTCCGAATTTTTCCTCGAGGTAAAACTGCAGTGTTTCCTATGGCCGGAACCAGGTAGCCCAAAAAACAACTGCCAGACCAATTCTCAGGTAACCATTTGTATGCCTTTCTGCCACACACAAAATAACAGTCCTCTACTTTAGTAGTAACTTTGCTATGAATATACACTCGCCCTGCATGAAACATTTTTCTATCAATTATAGACAGTTGTTTATAAAGAACAGAATTATGTTTTACTTCATCATTTGTTTTGTGCATCAATTCAAGAAATGAATCATAGTTTGTATTACAATAAGAACCTGCATTGTTAGCTTTAGTGTAACATTTATAACGAACAGTCACATTGCAATTGCTCCAACCCACCTGAACAGTATCATTTTTATAAAAACACACAGTTCCCTTTTGTGGAACAGACAAGTGCAATGCTATTTTATCTTGTGATGTAATGGTTGAGGTATCATAAATCAAGTTTTTCCAGGTCTCGTTGACCCCTAGGGGGACTGCAGTCATTAATAATCCCCCGTATGCTGTTGGCAAAGCTGTGCAAATCCAGTAATTCAAAACATTGAAAGTCTCAGCATACACACATTTAATTGTCTGGTAAGTGTTGAAGTTTGGGTGCCAGTCTATGAGTAATGCTTCACGTTTATTTAGTTCAGTTTGTTTGGCTGGAAAAAGGAATGGCCACAACAAAAAGATTATTGTCACTAGTACAGTTATCAGGATGATTATGCAATACTTCTGAGGAAATGGTTGTTCTGCATTCCTGTTTGTTCTGGATTCTATCATTTTTGCTCTTGACATGTGACAAGATTTTTGTCCAGTTCAAAGTTCTTAACTAGTTTGCAGTGCGTCACGTGGATCCACGAGGCACACTCTGCGATCTTGACTGCAGTGGGTGTTGACAGAAGCACTTGTTACGGACCTTCCCACTTTGGTGATGCCCAATTCTTCTTCTTTATTGTTTTCACCCAGATCCATGTACCTGGTGCCTCTGCCATTTCTGATGGTCTGGTTTGTTCTTTATCTGAAACAGAATTTGACTGCAACAGATGTTTAGAATTCAACAAATTTCTCATATACTCTGCTAGTGTACAGTCGGCTTCCTGGTCTGCGGGCATGAGAGGTTTCCACTGAGGTATATAATAAGCCCTTCCAAATAGTTTTTCAAAAGGAGTCAATCCTTTTGCATTCGGAACAGTTCTCATGCTCAACAGTGCCAGGGGCAGACAGTACACCCAATTTCTCTGTGCTTCTACTATTAACTTCCTTAGCTTACTCTTTAAAATCCCATTATGCCTCTCTACTAACCCTGCAGATTGCGGGTGATATGCACAATGATTTTTTAAAGAAATACCAAAATGTTTCCTTAACTGTTGTATGGTTTGGTTTACAAAGTGTGTACCATTGTCACTGTAGATCCTTTCCGGAATGCCAAATCTAGGGATGATTTCTTTAACGAGAATTTTTGCTATGGTAGCCGTATCTGGATTTTTAGTCGGAAAGGCTTCCACCCATCTGGAAAACATATCTACAATGACAAGACAATACTTCTTATTTTCACATCTGTTCAATTCTATGAAATCCATACAGACAGTATGAAATGGATACGGTGGTGTAGGGAAACTCCCTTGCTTGGGCTTTAACGCCCCTTGTGCATGATGTTTATTACAAACGTGGCACATTAAACAAAATTTTTTAGAGTAATTTAAGAATCCATATGTCATGAACACTCGGTTCACCAGCTGTACCATCCCCCCTGTTGAGACATGGCATTGCCCATGGCTCAACAAAGCTGCATATCTAAACAAATTAGATGGTAATATCGGTTTTCTCTCTTTAGAGATGTACAGCCCCTTTTCGCGAATTGCTCCTTGTTTTACCCATCTTTGTTTCTCAGCCTGCGTAGCAAGTGTCTGCATTGTCTTTAACATTTCTAAGTCTAAAATCTCAGAGGGTTGTAATTCCTCATTCAAAAGAAATACTTCTGTAGCTGCCTGCTTTGCAGCTGTATCAGCTCTCGCATTACCTTTTGAAATCCTATCCTGTTGCTTGGTATGAGCTGTGCATTTACAAATAGCTACTTTCTGAGGTAACTGAATAGATTCCAAAAGATCTAAAATAAATTGTGCATGATTGATTGGTTTGCCAGTAGATGTTATCATTCCTCGATTTTTCCACTGTTGCGCAAAAACATGTACAGTAGAGAAAGTGTGCTGGCTGTCAGTAAAAATGTTCACACATTTACCCTTTGCCAAGGTACATACCCGTGTCAAGGCAATTAATTCTGCTGCTTGTGCAGATAAATTGTGTGGTAAGGATTTTGCTTCTATAATCTCAGTATCAGAAACTACTGCATATCCTACTAGGTTCTGTCCTGCAGGACCCCTTTTGCACGAGCCATCCACGTAGTATGTCACCTCGGCATCATCCAAGGGGACATCTGTGAGATCTTTTCTAGGCAGTGTCTTTTGCTCAATCACCTGCAGGCAGCTGTGTGGTGTGCCATCTGCAGGGGTTGGGAGCAAGGTAGAAGGGTTCAAAGTCGTGCATCATTCAATTGTCATATGAGGTTGGCTCAACAATATAGTCATGCAGGAAAGATGCCTAGCAGGGGAAAGATATGCTACCTTCTTCTGCAGTAAAATAATCGCGACTGCATGAGGCACTCTCAATGTGAGAGGGTGGAACAAAACTACTGAGGCCGAAGCCTGTACTGCCATTGCAGCTACAACTACTGCTTGTACACAGTGGGGTAAAGACCATGCCACTGGGTCTAGTTGTGATGAGTAATAAGCAATAGGGCGTTGCTTGTTCCCATGCTGCTGTGTTAACACTGATGTCATATAACCTTGCTTACAATCTACAGTTTGGAAAAAACGTTTATGATAGTTTGGTAATCCTAAAACTAATGAGGACGCTATTAACTGTTTCAGTTTGCAGAAAGCAGATTCTGCTTCTGGTGTCCATTGTAACAAATCCTGTGCTGCCATGGGCTTTTTATCAGGTTAGTTAGCAGTGCAGATTCCAAGGTGTAGTTTGGAATCCAGCTCCGGCAAAAATTAGTCGTACCCAGGAAGGGCATCATTTCCTTCTTGGTAGTGGTTTTGGTGCTTGTAAAATCGCTACTTTTCCGTCCTCATCTAATGTCCTACCCTCTTTGGATATTACTGTCAGGGTGTATCAGTATCGAAAAAAACACATTGCTGATATCTACCACAGAAAAATATTTCTGTTGAGGTTTTAAATCATTCAACAGAGTGTGTGGGTCTGGCACCGTAGGTGCCCTTGGTATTACTGCGTCATTTACAGCTTGTAAATCTTGGACCATACGCCACTCTCCATTCGCTTTCTTAATAGGAAATAAGGGTGTGTTACATGGTGAATCAGGAGATTCCACCAGCACCCTTTCCTTAAGTAAAGCTGCTATAATAGGTTTGATTCCTACCTCTGCATCTTTTCTTAAGGGATACTGTCTTTTCTGTGGTCTAAATGCTGACTTTGGCGTGATAGTAACTGGTCCCGCTGTACGAATAAGTCCTACATCTGACTTTCCTGTTGACCAAAGAGTTTCTGGATTTCTGTAAGGCATTCTCTTCCTCCTTTAATAGGAGTGCTAATCAGCTGTCCTTGCTAGACTGCAAGTGCACGGCTGGGAGGGTCTGAGTTATCCAATTCAATTTCTGCATTTGTATTCCCTGTTCTGACAGTTCTAACTCTGTCTGCTTTTCCCATCTCGTGACTTTTTCTCCTAAGTCTACCCATTTTACATTCTTGTCCTTAGTTAAGCTAACATGTGGTAATCGATTAGATTTATAGAGTGCAAAGAACTCCTGGGGCAATGAACAGCTGGCTACACTGTTCCCTTCCATGTCCCAGTACAGATTACGTAATATCAATCTGTTTTCACGATTTCTAAACAATTCTCACTCATATTCCTTATCAGGTCCTGGTGTGTTACGATAATACAGAGTACAGTGCAACAAATATTGTTTATCAATGTCAAGGGAGGGGAACTTGCTGATGGCTACGTTCATCAACTCTTCGGTCACTGCCCCTGGACCAGTTGTAACCAAGTCCTGGCTGCACCAATAAAACATTTCGCCCTCCGATTGCACTGCAAAGGTATCAATTTGTCGCTGTGCTTCCATACCCTGCATCGTCGGAACTACTGCTATACCAAATAGTTGCATAAGGTCTCTGCCCAAGAGGTTTACTGGGCATTTTGCAGAAACAACAATTTTGCTTTTCTGGGTCAATCCTGAAACAGGATCAGTTATTACAATATTATGGGAGAGGGGCTCCCGATACAGCTGTCCATTAGCTGCTTTCACTAGTATGTAATCAGGTGACTCTGAATCTTCTGGCAGTTTGGAGGGATGTATCACACAAGAATTTGACTTCCCTCCCTTCTACCAGGAGTGTAACTTCTGGTTTTGTGTCTGCTAAATAGAGCTCTAAGCTCAATAAAGCTAAATCCAATATTTCATTTTCTTCACTATCTGTAACTTCCTGCACTTCCTCTGTTTCTTCTGTCACATCCTCTACTCCCTCTATCACATTCTCATTTGTCCTTTCTCTGCTATCCCCTTCTAGTGATTCTTGACTATCATATAGTCAGTCCTTACCCTCCTTGTCTTCCTCCGTGGTTGCCCTCTTGTTTTTCTTGCAATCCCTTGCCAAGTGTCCCTTTTTACCGCATTTAAAACATTCACCCCTTTTCTTTTACCCTTCAAAGTCCTCTGATCGCTGATCAGATTGTTTGTTTCCCTGGGCATTTCTCTTGCCCTTTTTCCTGGACTGTACTACATAAACTTCTGCTCCATCTTCTACAGAAAATACTTGGGCTTTCTTTTTCTTTTTGCTATTAAAGTGTCTTTCGGCATGTCTAGTATATTCAAACAATGACTATAACCTGCTTGTACGATGATCTACTATGTGCTTTGTAATAAAAACTGCTTATGTGTGCAATGCTGCCTTTCAAAAATGCATTCTTTAACTGCTGCTCATATGGGGAATCTTGTGTCTGATCTTCAGGAACCTGCATTCCACAATGGTTATTAAAATATTCTAACAGTCTGGCATAATATCTATCAATAGTTTCACCTTCTTGTTGGATGCATTGATTAATGCAAGTCCAGTCTGTCCTAGGCTTCCATTTCTCAGAGATTCTGTCTGTAAGACCTTTTACTTTGTTGTCTAGCTCTGCGCTGCTATGTGGGAGTTGCCTGAGCGCAGCATCACGGGGATTCCAGTTGCCACTAATCATGTGCCAATCTGGTCCAACAATTTGTCTGACTACTTTTTCTACCTCTTCTCCATTTAAATTATAACTTAGCTTCATTCCTTGTAAATCTTCTAAGAACTTTCTAAAATTAACCTTTGGATGGGGAATTACCTCAGTGGTTTTCCGGATGTCTTCCGGAGTCCAGGGTCTATACACTAGAATAGTCGGGTCCTGACCTTCTTGCCCTGCCTGAGGATTAGGCACTTCTATAAGTGGGCATATTTCTTCTTCATTCATAGATCGTGAATTCCTGCCCATTTGATATAATTCAATGTCCCCTTTTGAGTTATCTGCCTGTGTTCGAGACCTGGTCTCGATGGGATCTCTAATAAATGGTTTTGCTTTTGTTGTGTCTCTATTTACAGTGACAGCAAGATATCATGGAGGTGGACTAATCTGTTCACGTGCTTCATATTCTGGTAAGGGAGGCGGAGGGGCCGATGCTGTTACTAAGTTATTGTCCTCCTTATCTAAAAACATTGCTTTTGAATCATTATTCTTTTGTTCCCTACGGTTTACTTCCTCAATTCACCTGTGTGCCTGAGGAATTCCTAATTGGCGCTGCTTTTTTACCCGACCTCTGGAATCAGTTTAAGCTGTTTGACAAGTTTAACAAGCGAGAATTTTTCTAATTTACCATCAAATTCATACTTATTAACCCATTTTGAGTAGTATTTAATATTATCAGCACGCTGTGACTGCATGTATTTCGTGTCTTCAGTTAATGGCAGATTTTGGGGTCTTTTTGTGCAATTATTACCCATCTTGTTCTAACCTTTTGAACGTTACGTAACCCTTCTTATTTTTAACGTGGTACCACGGATTTTGTTACAGTCTCTTCAGAATGACTGCCTACCTACTCTGTTTTCCCTGATCTATGACAAGACAGTAATCTTTTCTGTCCCTGACTTGTAAAAATACAGTCCTGACAAAAACAATACAAATCTTGTCCATGATCTAAAACAGAAAAAAAGTAGATTCACCTTATCTGAGCCTTTGTGATTGATCACCTGGTTCGTGTAAACCCATTCTTCAGTCGCAGATCAGAAAGTGGCTGGCCTCTTTTGTATGACAATTCAGTCGGAGGGCTTTTCAAATAAAAAGAACCAATGTGGTTTCTTCCCTGTACGGTTTCAAGCCACCTGGCCTATCTGATCCAAGGCGGTGAGGGTTTCCGGTCCGAAGGACCAATCTGTCAAAGGAAAAAACTTGCGCTATCTTCTCTTACAACAAAAAGAGGAAACGCAGTGTGTACAAAGCAAAAGAAATTTAATGAAAAACGGCTCACGATGACACACTCTACAATAAATATTGTTCTTTCATTAATACATGCAAAATTGTTTGAATTGAAACGTTTATTGTAGAGTGTGTCATCGTGAGCCGTTTTTCATTAAATTTCTTTTGCTTTGTACACACTGCGTTTCCTCTTTTTGTTGTAAGAGAAGATAGCGCAAGTGTGTCATTTATTCGTTCCTTCCTACAACTAAAGGAAAAAACTTCAAAGACCAATACACGTAAGGTTCAGTTAAGGCACATTTAATAACTTGCTGCAAGGAGACAAAAACATGCAAATACAGAATTTTGCCTAACTACAACAGGAAGTATGCTATTCTTATACTGTTCTACAAGACATTGCCTTCTATGGCTGACGTAATCAAACACAACTTTCAATATTGTTCCACAGCAGATGTTACTCAGATTTTCTGCTGACATGACTGGATTTATGAAAAACATTTTGAGAAAAACTACCTGGCCTTGGTGGGCCCTAGCCCGTTACAAGCTTCTATTGTGTAGTTCTAATACATGTGTTACATTTCAAGGTACTTTTCTAACTCAGACACAAGCAAATGCTGATTGCAGTTCATATTTTCAAGCAGTCTTTGTTCCGATTATCTATAGCTTCTGCAGCTGTGTGTTTTCTCACAGCACAGGCGGAACTCCTTCTCTAAGTCTCATAACATTAATACAAGCAATATTGTTCTATTCATTATTTTCCTGACACAAGCAGAAATTATCTGCTTCCCTGTAAATGTCCAAAGCATAAGCAATAGCTGCGCATATTTCATGACAATACAAGGTTAGAAAGCTTCTGCAATTCATACAGATTTTATGCAGTGTGAAATAGAATAAATGTGTTAACCCTTTTCAAGCCTTAAATGCACTAAGCCTATTACTAATACATACACTAATACATATTTTTCTGACATGTATGGAGTCAGGGTGTCGTATCAGCTGTCACTATAGCTCTTGATACAATGACACTCTCCTACCTTCTTTGACAGTCATGCCTGTTTTTGGCAGGTATTCTCTCAAACAATCCATCCATCTCTTTGCTGGATGGCATTGTTTCCTCTTGCCTTCTTCCTTGCTGTCCCAAATCTTTTTTACCTGATTGTCTGCAGCTTTTCTGCACATATGCCCAAACCACCATAATCTGTTCTCTTTGACCTTCTCTGCAGTTGCAGAACTACTTTGGTTTCTGCTTTGATGTCCTCATTTCTTTGTCTATCTTACCACTTTTCTCAGGCACTTCATCTGCATCACCTCTAACTTCCTCAACTGCTGTGCCTTTACAGCCCAGATTTCTGTACCATACGGTAGTACTGCTCACACCACTGTTTGTATGCCTTACTTTTCAGCTTCTTTGGCATTTTTCTGTCATACACCATCCCTGACACTCTGTGTTAGTTAGTTGCATCCCTTCTAATTCTAGCTTCAACCTCCTCGTTCAGACTTCTCTTCTCCTCATCCGTCCCTCCCAGATAATTCACACAGTTAACCTGTTCCACTGTCTTCCCTTCTATCACAGTTCTCAGCTTCTTCTCATTTCCCCTATTTGCTGCCATTACAACTGTCTTATCTGATCTCATTTTCATTCCATGTGCCTTCAGTTTTGCATTCCATTCCTCTATCCTTTGCTGAAGTTCTTGCTCAGAGTCTGCCTGTAATGCCACATCATCTGGATACACAAACTTTATTGATCTGTCCCCTCCAGCCTGTTTGTTGATGTAATCCTTCACCAGTATGAACAGCAATGTACTCAGAACTGTACACTGATGCACTTCCAGTCCCACTTGTGAACCTCTCTGCGAGACAAGCACTGTTTGTACTTGAGTCATTAGGTCCTTGTACATGGCCTGCACTAATTCTATCAATGTTTCTAGGACTGCCCAAATCAGCCAACGTGGGACGTTGTCATATGCTTCTTCCAAGTCTAGGAATACCCGTTTGGAATCTTTCCTCATCTTTAACTTCTTTTCAACTATCTGTCTCACTGCAAACATCAGGTCATTTGTGCTGCACCCTGATCTTAATGCAAATTGCTCATCTCCCATGTTATTTTCTACTACTCTCCGTATCACCCCCACCTCTATAAACTTATCTGGGTTTAAATAGACCATAACCACTCCCACTAGGATAAACCGATCAACAGGGAAAGTATCCTAGACTGGATCCTAGTTAATAACCAACCCCAACTGTACACAGCTGGCACTCTCCCTAATGACCTTAGAGACCATTTACTAACCTATATCCTAAAACATAAGGCAGGAAACCCTCACCAGACCAAATATAAAACACTTAGAAACAGGAAAAACTTTGACACTGCTATATTCCTAAATGAACTAAAAGCAGATGACTGGTCAAAACTAAAAAATCTACCATTAGAAGAGGCTATGGCTCACTTTAACACTAAATTCCTAAGTATCCTTGATTTCCATGCTCCAGCACGTACAATAAAATCTAGATCAAACACAACACCATGGCTCACAAAAGATACCAAATCTAAAATCAAAACTAGAAACAGAGCCTGAGCCAGCTGGAGAACAACTAAAGCCCCACTTGACCATCTAAAATATTGTCAACTCAGGAATGATACAAAAAATCTATTTTACTAGATAAAAAAAGCTTCTACCAAAATCTCCTACAAAAACACCAAAACAACCCTCAAAAGTTCTGGGCAGGCTTAAATTAACTACTTCATCCAGGTCATTTTACCACCCCAACCCTGGCTAACTACACCCATAGTTCCCAGAGACCATAGCTGGTGCTTATAATAACTTTTTCACTGAAACAATCCAATCCCTAGCAAGTCAACTAACCCCCACAAACTTAAACCACACCCCTAATCTACCCACTAATCACCCCAATTTAGCTTCCAACCAATATCCACTAGTTTTATCAAAACACTTATACAAAAAGCTAAAACTTACCACCCTCGCTGCTGACCTCCTCCCTGCAGAGTACCTACAAATATCTGCAGATGCCATTGCATATCCCATGTCTATGCTTATTAACAGAACCTTATCCGAAAGCACTATCCCCTCCCTCTGGAAAGTATCACACATCATCTCACTCCATAAAGGTGGTAGTTCTACAGACATATCCAACTACAGACCCATTGTCATTCTTTCTCCACTAACCAAAATAATGGATAAATATGTACACAAGCAACTAATGCAATATTTTACACAGAATAACTTACTATCCATCTCCCAGCACAGTTTCAGGCTGTACCACAGCACCACCTCAGCCCTCCTTTCCTTTACTAATGCCATAAACCAAAACAGGAATGACAATAGGCTATCCTACGCCCTCTTTCTTGACCTATCAAAAGCCTTTGACATGGTCAACCATGAACTTTTCTTTCTTTCTCTAAAATCTCTTTCCCTCAATAAGCATGCAATACAGTGGTTCCAGTCCTAACTGACTGGTAGACAACAGGTGGTACTATGGCAGGGCAAACTCTCCAGCCAGCTACCTCTCACACTTGGTGTCCCTCACGGCTCCATACTAGGTCCACTACTCTTCTCTATTTTTATCAACAACCTTCACACTGCTATCCCTAAAGCTACCTGTATTCAATATGCAGATGATTCCACTCTGATCTGCTCAGCCACCTCCCCATCCGAACTGCAAATCCTAACCCAAAATACATTTAACACTATTGAGAACTGGCTCGCCAACCAACGCCTACTGCTGAACCCCAATAAAACTAAACTAATACTCTTCACCCCCACTAGTAGATCTGCCACACTTTCATTCTCTGTCACGTCTAACAGTGATATCACTATCTCCCCAGATCAACACACCAAAATTCTAGGGGTTATCATAGACAATAATCTCAAATTTGACCTACAGGTCAACAAAACCATACATACCATCAATAAGAAGTTTGGATCACTGTATAGAAGCAAGACATTTTTAACCCCACTAGCTAGGACTGCAATCGCCCGATCACACCTACTCCCTACTCTTTTATATGCCTCGCCTGTACTCTCAAACCTCAACAAATCCAAACTAGGTAAGCTGTCCCATAGCTACAATCATATTGCCAGATCCACCACTGGCTCCACCTATAGAACCCACCACTGCCAGAACCTGAAACAACTAGAGTAGCTAGAACTGCCCAGCTTAATTCAATTCAATCAGCTCTTAATAGCGCACAAAATTCTGTAACACCCTGAGGATGCCCCCTCACTTATAAATATTATTAAACCATATAGCAACCTGAGATCCCTACGGTCAGCCAACAAACTACTGGTCCAAACCCACAAAGCTAATAACTCTGCTGGTGAATCCCTGTTTGCTAACTTTGTTGGCAAAACCTGGAATTCGTTGCCAAACTATATAACCCTACAATCCACCAAGTCTCTTAAAAAAAAAACCTCAAACAGTATCTCATAGTGAACTGGCTTTACCCATGTACCAACCCTGATTAAGTTATAAACTGAAAGCATAATCTTTAAATATCATAGCATGCAACTACATCACCAAGCTCTATATCCAATCTGATATCTTTTGCTTTTAATTGTGTCTGTCGATGAGAATTGTGAGTCCCTACTAGGGAACACTACTAAGCCATTGTACATAATCACTTTGTTTTATATTTTATATTTTCTAATGTTATCCAACTTCTTGTGTAATCTATGTAAGTTTGTCTATTTGGAGCTTTTCTCCCTGGGCCTCCGCTGAAAAAGGAGATGTATCCAGTCGGACTGTCCCGGTAAACAAATGTAAAATAAATAAAATAAATAAATGTTTATCAATCATCCTCTCCAGAACTTTCATGCAGTGTGATAGGAGTTTGATACCTCTATATTGCCCACAATTGTTAATGTCCCTTTTGTTCTTCAACATTGGTACTAGCGTGTTTATTCTCCAGTAATGTGGGATATAACTTTCTCTCCATACAACTAGGAGTACATTCAGGAGTCATTTCTCCCCTATGTTACCCAATGTCTTGATCATATCTGCTATAACCTCAGCTAAGCCTGCTGCTTTCCCTGACTTCATAGTTCCTTAGTTGCTGTTCTTACTTCTTCTAGGCTGGGCTCCTCCTCCTCTTTCATCATAGGCTATATCTGGGGCTCCTCCTCTTTCATCATAGGCTATGTCTGGGACAGTACAGCTTCTGTAGGGTTTTCTTCATGCAGAAGCTGCTGAAAGTATTGCTGCCAACTGCCTTTGATTTCTTGTGGAGTGGTGGTTAGGTTGTTGCCGGCATCCCTTATGAAAGATGTCTACCTGTCTTCTTTATCTTTCTGTCTTTGCTTTGCAACCTGATAGAGTTTCTTTGTGCCATCTACTCAGTCACTTTCAATACACTGGTAGAGTGAAGTCTCTTTGTTACCAAGTATTCCTTCTTGACTTGGTGCATCTTTTCTATCAACCATTTTTTCCTGGACTCCTTTCTTTTGATGACGTCCTGGATTTCTGCATTCCACCACCAGCTTTCCTTATGTAACCTATTTCCATACATGGCTTGGCCACATATTTATAGTCCTCACACATGCTATTTTGATGTGTTACCATTCTTTTTTGACTCCACCTATTTCCTCCTCTTCTTGAGGTGAATTTGTCAGACAAGAAAATATATTGTCATATTAAAGCTTGTCTTGTGGTTCACTAAAGATGTTTTTTGTGAAGCTTAACACTGGCAAAATGGGTACCCTCCAGTGGAATTGGGTGGGTAATTCTCAGATCAAGGCTGAAAAAGGTTCTTGTACAGCTATACCATATTTGTTAAGCATTATAAGTTGCACAGTTAGTTCCACAGTAAAACATGATTCTGTAAGACTGTTCTACATGGACTGGTTTGATATAATTTCCCCCTGTAGGAACATGCAGGTTGCTTGAGGTTTTATCCAACTGTATGTATAACTGATAATGTATTTCTTCTTGACATTAGATAGTATAGTTGAGATGGACCCTTACTGTAACAGTAGATGCCACACTTAAACTTTAATCCAAAAATATTGGTAACTGGGAACTTTTTTTAAAATGGCTCTTTTCTTTGCCCATGTCTGCTCCCAACTACCATGTCAGTGTGTCCATTCCTTCTCCATCACTGGGGTGAGACAGACATTACATGTTTTTTATCCAGGCAGCCACGAGGGACTTTTCCTGTTTTCTGAGCCTAAATTCACCCCGATGGATAAAGTATGCACTTGCAGATGTAAGAGTCTGCTATGTCTTCCCTTGTTAGTGTCCACTTGTCTGCAGTGCTTAATGAAGATTAACAGACATATGTAGCTTTGCAAAGCCAAGTGAATGTCCCTGGCCAATATACTTTGTATGTACTTTGTACCATATACCTGTCTTTCTGCAGTAAGTACCAGCATTGTTTTGGGACCAGACTGTATCCCCTTCACCCAGTGTGTGCGAGCTGACACTGGCCACTTACTCACAGCCTCCCTTGCTTGCTTCTCCAGTGCTCAGGTTAGTAGTTGATAACAGGTCATCTGGGCTGCAGTCAATGTTATCCCTGTGCACTGTAGAGCTGATTGGAAGATGGAAAAGTTATCAGATTAAATGTAGGTTATTAACTTAAGTAACTGTAGCAAAGGAGTGCTGTGAAAATCACTCTGCATAGTGATAGTATCTAGTGATACTGAGCCCCATAGGTGACATATTAAAATGTCAACAGAAAATATTGAAAACCGGAAACATTATGGATAAATGCATAATACATTACTTCTATCATTGTAACTTTGTCAGTTATCAATAGTTCTAGAGTACAAATACTATGAATTTACAACTGTATTCTTTCATTGCATTTCATGTTGCCTTACCATTGCAATACATTTTTCCAAGTTGCATTTTACCTGAGTAAACTTATTTTCCAAACTTGGACTCTACCCCAAGAACCATGGCACTTTCATTAAAATACTCCATTCCACTAGAGGCCATTATGGTGGCATACTTCATGTGGCAGGTCTTTGTAGACATGCTGAAAAGCTAGCCCCAAAATGCTATGAAATCCTGGAGTTGGAAGCCATTTGTTGAAAGTTCAGTAATGAGATGCTGAACGAATTAAACAGCACCTAAGGACTGAACATTTGACTGCAGCTCAGTTAAAACTATGGTCCAGGAGCTCAAGGTTGCTAGGTTTGGTTAAAAGGCTATAGAGTTATAGGCTTCCTTTTTCAGAAATAAATGTAGCTTGTCAATTGCAGACTGAGTTGTAATCACCGTCTTTGGGTAGAGCACTTATCCTTGACCACTGACCACCATCAGTATTGCATAGAAAAGATACGTTCTTTTGGTGTAGCTGTGAATGTGTTTTTCTGTGTGTGTGTGTGTGTGTGTGTGTGTGTGTGTGTGTGTGTGTGTGTGTGTGTATATGTGTGTGTGTCTGTATAGCTATGTACATATAGCTATATAGATAGATGTTAGAACTGTACTTTTAGAATAGTACTTTTATAAAAATTGATACACTTGACTGTGATATACTTGGCAACCTCAGTTTCAATGGAGGAATTACTGATTTGGTGTGACCATGACCTAGTGTAATTCCAAAAGGATATGAGCATGGCTGAGGATAGGAAAGTGAATTTGCTAGACAAAGAAATATATTGTAATATGAAAGCGTCTCTTGTGGCTCACTGAGGGTGTTGTTTTAGAAGGTTAACACAGGCAAAATGAGTGTAATTGTGTTTGGTCACTGACAATGGAGATGGGTACACCCTAATGACAATCTGAAGCAATCTGTGTTTTAATAAGGATAAGAAGCCGAATTGAATGAATGATTATATTTATAACAATAGAATACAGATGTGGTTTTACAAAGGATGATTCACTTAATTTCAGAGAGGTAACTGTTACAGTGGCAGTGCACCTAAAACTAATATTGCTGTTATAGTGGACAATGCACATACAGCTATTATTGCTGTTACAGTGGACTATACACCTACAACTATGATTGCTGTTACGGTGGACAGCACAGGTACAATTGCTGTTACAGTGGACAGTGCACCTACAGCTACCATTGCTGTTACAATGGACAGTAAAGGTAAAACTGCTGTTACAGTGGCAGTGCATGTGCAGCTACCATTGCTGTTACAGTGGACAGTGCACCTACAGCTACCATTGCTGTTACAGTTGATAATACAGCTATAATATCTGTTACAGTGGCAGTGGACCTACAGCTGTCATTGCCGTTACAGGGGCAGTGCACATACGGCTTCCATTGCTGTTACAGTGGACAGTGCATCTACAACTCACATTGCTGTCACAATGGACAGTACAACAGTCATTGCTCTTACAATGGCAATGCACCTACAGGTACCATTGATGTTGTAGTGGACAGTGCACTTACAGCTACCATTGTTGTTACAGTGGACAGTACAATGGTCATTGCAGTTACAGTGGACAGTGCACCTACAACTACCATTGCTGTTACAGTGGGCAGTGAACCTGCAGCTACCACTGCTGTTACTGTGGACAGTGCACCCACAGCTATCATTGCTGTTACAGTGGCAGTGCATCTACAGTGATTATTGCTGTTGCAGTGAACAGCGCACCTACAGCTACCATTGCAGTTACAATCAACAGTGCATCTACACCTACAATTGCTGTTACAGTGGACAGAACAGCTATAATTGCTATTACAGTGGCAGTGCATCTACAGCTACCATTGCTGTTACAGTGGACGGTACAGCTGTCATTGCTGTTACAGTGACAGTGCATCTACAGCTACCATTGCTGTTACAGTGGACAGTACAGCTGTCATTGCTGTTACAGTGGCAGTGCATCTACAGCTACCATTGCTGTTACTGTAGACAGTGTACCTACAGATACCATTGTTGTTACAGTGGACAGTACAGCTGTCATTGCTGTTACAGTGGACAGTGCACCTACAGCTATCATTTCTGCTATGTGGACTGTACACCTATGCTATTATTGCTGTTATGGTGGACAGTACAGGTATAATTGTTGTTACAGTGGCAGTGCACCTACAGCTACCATTGCTGTTACAATGGACAGTGCACCTACAACTACCATTGCTTTTACAATGGGCAGTACACCTACCGCTATCATTGCTGTTACAGTGGACAGTGCACCTACCGCTACCATTGCTGTTACAGTGGAGAGTGCGTCTACAGCTACCATTGCTGTTACAGTGGACAGTACAGCTGTCATTGCTATTACAGTGGACAGTGCATCTATAACTATTACTGTTGTTACAGTTGACAGTGCACCTACAGCTACCATTGATGTTACAGTGAACATTACAGGTATAATTGCTGTTACAGTGGAAGTGCACCTACAGCTGCCATTGCTGTTACAGTGGACAGTGCACCTACAGCTACTGTTGCTGTTACAGTGGACAGTATAGCTAAAATTGCTGTTACAGTGGCAGTGCACCTACAGATACCATTGCTGTTACAGTGGACAGTGCACCTACAACTACCATTGTTGTTACAGTGGACAGTACTCCTACCGCTACCATTGCTGTTACAGTTGACAGTGCACCTACCATTACCATTGCTGTTACAGTGAACAGCACAGCTGTCTTTGCTGTTCTAGTGGAGAGTGCATCTATAACTATTAATGCTGTTACAGTCAACACTGCACCTACAGCTACCATTACTGTTACAGTGGACAGTGCACCTACCGCTACCATTGCTGTTACAATGGACAGTGCACCTACAGCTGCCATTGCTGTTACAGTGGACATTGCACCTACTGATACCAGTGCTGTTACAGTGAACAGTACAGCTATCATTGCTGTTATAGTGGACAGTGCATCTATTACTATTATTGCTGTTACAGTGGACAGTACAGCTATAATTGCTGTTACTGTGGGCAGTGCATCTACACCTATCATTGCTGTTACTGTGGGCAGTGCATCTATACCTATCATTGCTGTTACAGTGGACAGTGCACCTACAGCTATCACTGCTGTTACTGTGGACAGTGCACCTATAGCTATCATTGCTGTTACAGTGGATAGTACAGGTATAATTGCTGTTACAGCGACAGTGTACCTACAGCTACCATTGCTGTTACAGTGGACAGTTCAGCTGTCATTGCTGTTACAGTGAGAGTGCATGTACAATTATCATTGCTGTTATAGTGGACAGTGTACCTATAGCTACAATTGCTATTACAGAGGACAGTTCAGCTGTCATTGCTGTTATAGTGGACAGTGCATCTATAACTATTATTGCTGTTACAGTGGACAGTGCACCTACAGATGCAGTTGGTGTTGCAGTGGACAGCACAACCTTAATTGCTGTTACAGTGGCAATGCATCTGCAGCTACCATTCCTGTCACAGTCGACAGTGCACCTACAGCTACCACTGATGTTACAATGGACAGTGCAGCTGTCATTACTGTTATTGTGGACAGTGCACCTACAGCTATAATTGATATTATAGTGGACAGTACAGCTATAATTGCTGTTACAGTGGACAGTGCACCTACCATTACCATTACTGTTACAATGGACAGTGCACCTACAGCTACCATTGCTGTTACAGTGGACCATGCAGCTACCAATACCAGTGCTGTTACAGTGGACAGTACAGCTATCATTGCTGTTATAGTGGACAGTGCTTCTATAACTGTTATTGCTATTACAGTGGACAGTGCACCTACAGCTATCTTTGCTGCTACAGTGGACAGTACAGCTATATTTGCTGTTACAGTGGGAAGTGTGCCTACGATTACTGTTACAATGGACAGTGCACATACAGTTACCATTGCTGTTACAGTGGACCATGCAGCTACCAATACCAGTGTC
This sequence comes from Protopterus annectens, assembly GCF_019279795.1. Taxonomy (NCBI): domain Eukaryota; kingdom Metazoa; phylum Chordata; order Ceratodontiformes; family Protopteridae; genus Protopterus; species Protopterus annectens. The sequence continues at coordinate 941,560,641 of NC_056748.1, forward strand.
GTTACAGTGGACAGTACAGCTATCATTTCTGTTATATTGGACAGTGCATATATAACTATTATTGTCATTACAGTGGACAGTGCACCTACAGCTATCTTTGCTGCTACAGTGGGCAGTACAGCTATAATTGCTGTTACTGTGGGCAGTGCATCTACACCCATCATTGCTGTTACAGTGGACAGTGCACATATAGCTACCATTGATGTTACAGTGAACAATACAGCTATAATTGCAGTTAAAGTGGTAATGCATCTACAGGTACCATTGCTGTTACAGTGGACAGTGCACCTACAGCTACCATTGCTGCTACAGTGCATAGTACGGCTGTCATGGCTGTTACAGTGGCAGTACACCTAGAGCTGCCATTGCTTTTACAGTGGACAGTGTATCTACAGCTACCATTGCTGTTACAGTTCACAGTGCACCTACAACTACCATTGCTGTTACAGTGGAAAGTACAGCTATCATTGCAGTTACAGTAGAGAGTGCATCTATAACTATTATTGCTGTTACAGTGGACAGTGGACCTGCAGCTACCATTGCTGTGACAGTGGATAGTACAGCTACAATTACTGTTACAGTGGCAGTGCATCTACAGCGATCATTGCTGTTAGAGTGGGCAGTACACCTACAGCTACTGTTGATGTTACAGTGGACAGTGCACTTAAAGCTACCATTGCTGGTACAGTGCACAATACAGCTATAATTGATGTTACAGTGGCAGTGCTTCTACAGCTACCTTTGTCATTAGAGTGGATAGTACACATACAGCTACCATTGCTGTTTCTATGGACAGTACATAGGTTCATAGGTTCATAGGTTCATACTAGGCTATCTGCCCTAGTGCATTTATAAGCCTAGCCAGAATGTGTTTGGCTTTCGCCACCCATTTTAAATTTATTTTGCTATGCCCTTTTTCGAGGTTAGTATACTGTGCCTCTGTCTAACAGTGACACAGAAGTGATACCCGGGGTAAACCTACGATCTCCCATCCACTCATCAAGATTCCTCTTGAAGAGAGTCAATGAGGGACTCTGCCTATACTGGACTGGGATTTTATTCCAGAGTGAAGGGAGCCTCTGGGTTATGAATCTGTCCCTCCAGCATGTCCTATTTATTTCAGTGCTGAGGTTCAAGTCTCTCGGAGCGTGGCTCGATGGGATTTGGATTTTCTGAGGTGCAGCATGTCCATTAATTTCGGGTTGGACATGGCTTTATACGTCAGGCACAGATCGCCTCTGAACAGGTGGTATGCCACTGAGTAGAGCTGGCGTTTCTTTAACCGGGCAGCATATGGCATCTGTTTGAGCCCTTTGATCTTCTTTGTGAGGTACTTTTGGGGTCTTTCCAGTTGCTGCTGGTGTCTGGTAAGGTACATCCCAAAAGGGGCATTGTAATCAATTATGGGCCTGATGAGGGATGAGTAAAGAGGCACGATGACCTCCCCTGATCTAGATGTGAATCCCTTCATGATTAGGTGGGCTATATAAAATGTTTTTCTAACCACTTTGGCCACGTGGTTGTCATATGAGAGATTGCTATCAACTTGGGTTCCCAGGTCCCTAATTACTTCTTCTGTACTTAATGGATTACCACCTATGTGGTAATTTGTGGGCACTTTGTTTTTGCCAAAGGGATGACTATACACTTTTTGGCATTTAGCTTGAGGCCATGGCTCTGGCACCAGTTGTCTGTTTCTATGAGGCCCTTTTGGAGGATGCTTGTGTCGGCTGGAGAGTCGATTATGGCGCCCAGTTTGCAGTCATCTGCGAACTTGGTCAGCCACAGTCCTTCCATGTTGGCCTGTACCTCCAAGAAATATATACCAAACAAGAGAGGTCCCAGGACTGAGCCTTGTGGGACACCACTTGTAACTGGTTTGGAGTCTGACATGGCTCCAGCAATTCTAACCATGTGGGTTCTGTCCTTGAGCCAGTTTGCAATCCATCTAGTGACATAGGGGTTTATATTTAAGCTGGCGAGCTTATCTATAATGCCCGAGTGGGGTATTATATTGAAGGCTTTTGCGAGGTCCAGGTAGGCTGTGTGGACCACCTTCCCCTCGTCAATGGCCTTGGTGACTGTTTCAAAGAAATCAACCAGGTTTAAGAGGCAGGATCTGCCCTTAACAAAGCCGAACTGGGTAGGATCCAGTGTCTGTAGGTCCCCAATATCTTTATTTATGAGGTCCATGATGATCCTTTCCATAGCTTTGCAGACCAAGCTAGTCAGGCTTATGGGGCGATAGTTTCCAGGATCTGTTGAGGCACCACCTTTATGGAGAGGGACCACTGTTGCTGCACGCCACTCTTTGGGCACATATCCTGTAGTAAGGCTGAGATTGAACAGTAGTTTTATGTTTGGGTTTAGCTCTTCTTGGAGTTCATGTAGGACGCAGCCCGGGACACCGTCTGGTCCCATTGATGCTGTGTTTTTTGCTTTGGAGAGGGTGGCTCTTACCTGAGCATCTGAGATGTCAGGGGGGCAGCACTCTGCTGGGATAGATATTTGCCCTTTTGGTGGGGAGGGGGAGAAGTTTGCACTGAACCTGTCAGCTAGGATGTTGGCAATGTCTGTGGGTTCAGTGTATTTTTTGTCATTTTGGACTAATTCTGAGCATATCTGGGAATTACCACCCAGGTTCCTAACATAACTAAAGAAAGCCTTGTGATTATCCTTAGTGTCCTGTGCAATTTTTCTCTCGAAGCTGGCCTTAGACAATTTTATGCGTGCACGTAGTTTTTTGCTAATACTGATCAGTGATGCCTTCCCTTTTTGGGATTTTGCTCTATCATTTAGTAGCTTCCTCCTTCTATTGTATAGTTTGTTTATGGCTGGGGTCCACCAGACAGGACGTCTGCCTTTGGAGGATTGGGTCTTGGTTTTATTTGGGATCGCATGATCCATGCATTCCTGAAGGTGTTCATAGAATGCGTTTATAAAGGATTCTGTGGACTGGGCCATATTTTCCACAGGCCCGTTAGTTACAGGCCAGTAGATCTACCGTGGGCAGTACAGCTGTCATTGTTACAGTGGACAGTGCACATAAGGCTACCATTGCTATTACAGTGGACAGTGCACCTACAGCTATAATTGCTGTTACTGTGGACAGTGTGCCTACCACTACCAGTGCTGTTACAATGGACATTGCATCTACAGCTACCATTGCAGTTACAGTGGACAGTGCACCTACAGCTACTATTGCTGCTACAGTGCATAGTATGGCTGTAATTGCTGTTACAGTGGCAGTGCACCTAGAGCTACCATTGCTGTTACAGTGAACAGTGTGTCTACAGTGACCATTGCTGTTACAGTTCACAGTGCACCTGCAGCTACCACTGTTGTGACAGTGGCTAGTACAGCTATAATTGATGTTACAGTGGCAGCACATCTACAGCGATCATTGCTGTTAGAGTAGACAGTACACCTACAGCTACCTTTGATGTTACAGTGGACAGTGCACTTAAAGCTACCATTGCTGTTGCTGTGGACAGTACAGCTATAATTGCTGTTACAGTGGCAGTGCATCTACAGCTACCATTGTGGTTAGAGTGGACAGTGCAATCACAGCTATCATTGCTGTTACAAGGGACAATACAGCTATCATTGCTAGTACAGTGGCAGTGGACCTACAGCTACCATTGCTGTTACAGTGGACAGTGCACCTGCAGCTACCATTGCTGTTACAGTGGACAGTACAGCTGTCAGTGCTGTTACAGTGGCAGTGCACCTACAGCTGCTATTGCCGTTACAGTAGACAGCGTACCTACAGCTGTCATTCCTCTTACAGTGGACAGTGCACCTATCGCTACCATTGCTGTTACAGTGGACAGCACAGCTATCATTGCTGTTACACTGGGTAGTGTACCTACAGCTATGTTTGCTGTTACAGTGGACAGTACAGCTATAATTGTTGTTACTGCAGGCAGTGCATCTTCAACTATCATTGTTGCACCTAGAGGTACCATTGCTGTTACAGTGGACAGTGCACCTACAGTGATCACTGCTGTTACTGTGGACAGTGCACCTACAGCTGTCATTGCTGTTACAGTGGACAGCACAGCTATAATTGCTGTTACAGTGGCAGCGCACCTACAGCTATCACTGCTGTTACTGTGAACAGTGAACCTACAGCTATCATTGTTGTTCCAGTGGACAGTACAGCTATAATTGCTGTTGCCATGGCAGTGCACCTACAGCTACCATTGCAATTATAGTGGGCAGTACACTTACAACTACCATTGCTGTTACAGTGGACAGTGCACCTACAGCTACCATTGCTATTATAGTGGACAGGGCAGCTGTCATTGCTGTTACAGTGGAAGTGCACCTATGGCTACCATTGCTGTTACAGTTGCAGTGCACCTACAGCTACCTTTGCTGTTAAAATGGACAGTGCACCTACAGCTACCATTGCTGTTACAGTGGACAGTGCACCTACCACTATCTTTGCTGTTGCAGTGGACAGAAGAGCTATCATTGCTGTTACAGTGGACAGTGGACCTACCACTACCACTGCTGTTACAGTGGACTGTACAACTACCACTACCATTGCTGTTACAGTGGAAAGTGCACCTACTGCTACCATTGCTGTTACCGTGGGCAGTAGATCTACAGCTAGCATTGCTGTTACAGTGGACAGTGCACCTACCAGTACCATTGCTGTTACAGTGGACAGTACAGCTGCCATTGCTGTTACAGTGGAGAGTGCATCTATAACTATTACTGCTGTTACATTGGGAGTGCATGTACACCTACCATTGCTGTTACAGTGGACAGTGCACCTACAGTTACCATTGCTATTATAGTGGACAGGGCAGCTGTCATTGCTGTTACAGTGGAAGTGCACCTATGGCTACCATTGCTGTTACAGTGGCAGTGCACCTACAGCTACCTTTGCTGTTAAAATGGACAGTGCACCTACAGCTACCATTGCTGTTACAGTGGACAGTGCACCTACCACTATCTTTGCTGTTGCAGTGGACAGAAGAGCTATCATTGCTGTTACAGTGGACAGTGAACCTACCACTACCACTGCTGTTACAGTGGACTGTACAACTACCACTACCATTGCTGTTACAGTGGAAAGTGCACCTACCGCTATCGTTGCTGTTACCATGGGCAGTAGATCTACAGCTAGCATTGCTGTTACAGTGGACAGTGCACCTACCAGTAACATTGCTGTTACAGTGGACTGTACAGCTGCCATTGCTGTTACAGTGGAGAGTGCATCTATAACTATTACTGCTGTTACACTGGGAGTGCATGTACAGCTACCATTGCTGTTACAGTGGGCAGTGCACCTACAGCTACCATTGCTATTATAGTGGACAGTGCAGCTGTAATTGCTGTTACAGTGGAAGTGCACCTACAGCTACCATTGCTGTTACAGTGGCAGTGCACCTACAGCTACCTTTGTTGTTAAAATGGACAGTGCACCTACAGCTGCCATTGCTGTTACAGTGGACAGTGCACCTACCACTATTTTTGCTGTTGCAGTGGACTGAAGAGCTATCATTGCTGTTACAGTGGACCTGCAACTACCATTGCTGTTACAGTGGACAGTACAACTATCACTATCATTGCTGTTACAGTGGAAAGTGCACCTAACATTACCATTGCTGTTACCATGGACAGTACATCTACAGCTAGTATTGCTGTTACAGTGGACAGTGCACCTACAGCTACCATTGATATTATAATGGACAGTGCAGCTGTCATTGCTGTTACAGTGGAAGTGCACCTACAGCTACCATTGCTGTTACAGTGGCAGTGCACCTACAGCTACCTTTGCTGTTAAAATAGACAGTGCACCTACAGTACCATTGCTGTTACAGTGGACAGTGCACCTACCACTTTCTTTGCTGTTGCAGTGATCTAAAGAGCTATAATTGCTGTTACAGTGGACAGTGGACCCACGACTACCATTGCTGTAACAGTGGACAGTACAACTATCACTACCATTGCTGTTACAGTGGAAAGTGCGCCTAACATTACCATTGCTGTTACTGTGGACAGTACATCTACAGCTAGCATTGCTGTTACAGTGGACAGTGCAACTACCAATAACATTGCTGTTAAAGTGGACAGTACAGCTGCCATTGCTGTTACACTGAAGAGTGCATCTATAACTATTACTGCTGTTACAGTGGGAGTGCATGTACAGCTACCATTGCTGTTACAGAGGACAGTGCACCTACAGCTACCATTGCAGTTACAGTGGACAGTATAGCTATAATTGCTGTTACAGTGGCAGTGCACCTACAGCTACCATTGTTGTTGCAGTGGACAGTGCACCTACAACTACCATTGCTGTTACAGTGGACAGTGTGCCTACCGCTACCATTGCTGTCACAGTGAATGGTGCACCTACCACTACCATTACTGTTACAGTGGACAGTGCAGCTACAGCTACCATTGCTGCTAGAGAGGACAGTGGACCTACCGATACTAGTGCTGTTACAGTGGAATGTATAGCTATCATTGCTTTTACAGTGGACAGTGCATCTGTAACTATTATTGCTGTTACAGTGGGAATGCATGTACAGCTACCATTGCTGTTACAGTGGACAGTGTACCTACAGCTACCACTGCAGTTACAGTGGGCAGTATAGCTATAATTGCTGTTACAGTGGCAGTGCACCTACAGCTACCATTGCTGTTACAGTGGACAGTGTACCTACAACTACCATTGCTGTTACAGTGGACAGTAGACCTACCCCTACCATTGCTGTTAAAGTGGACAGTGTGCCTACCACTACCATCGCTGTTACAGTGGACAGCGCACCTACCACTTCAATTACTGTTACAGTGGACAGTACAGCTGTCATTGCTGTTACAGTGGAGAGTGCCTCTATAACTATTACTGCTGTTACAGTTGACAGTGCACCTATAGCTACCATTGCTGTTACAGTGGATGGTGTACCTACAGCTATCTTTGCTGTTACAGTGGACAGTATAGCTATAATTGCTGTTACTGTGGGCAGTGGATCTACACCTATCATTGCTGTTATATTGGACAGTTCACCTACAGCTACCATATCTGTTTCAGTGGACAGTACAACTCTCATTGCTGTTATAGTGGATAGCGCACATATGGCTACCATTGCTGTTACAGTGGACAGTGCACCTACAGCCCCAACTGCTGTTTCTGTGGACAGTGCACCTAATGCTATCATTGCTGTTACAGTGGACAGTACAACTATAATTGCTGTTACAGTGACAGTATACGTACAGTTACCATTGCTGTTATAATGGGCAGCATACCTACAGCTACCTTTGCTGTTACAGTGGACAGTACAGCTGTCATTGCTGTTAATGTCAGAGTGCACGTACAGCTTACCATTGCTGATACAGTGGACAATGCACCTACAGCTACCATTGCTATTACAGTGGACAGTGCATCTGTCATTGCTGTTACAGTGAACAATGCATCTATAGCTATTATTGCCGTTACAGTGAACAGTGCACCTACAGATGCCATTGGTGTTACAGTGGACAGCACAACCTTAATTGTTGTTACAGTGGCAGTACAGCTACAGCTAACATTCCTGTCACAGTCGGCAGTGCACCTACAGCTACCACTGATGATACGGTAGACAGTACAGCTGTTATTGCTGTTAGTGTGGCAGTTCAACTACAGGTACCATTGCTGTTACAGTGGACAATGCACCTACAGCCACCATTTCTGTTACAGTGGACAGTGCAGCTGTCATTGCTGTTACAGTGGCAGTACACCTACAGCTAACATTGCTGTTACAGTGGACAGTGCACCTACCTCTACCATTGATGTTACAGTGGAGAGTACAGCTACCATTGCTGTTACAGTGGACAGTGCATCTACAGCTATCATTGCTGTTACAGTGGAGAATGCACATACAGCCACCATTGCGACAGTGCACCTACAGCTATCACTGCTGTTACTGTGGACAGTGCGCCTACAGCTGCCAATGCTGTTACAGTAGAAAGTGCAACTGTAATTGCTATTACAGTGGCAGTGCACCTACGGCCACCATTGCTGTTGCAGTGGACAGTGCACCTGCAACTACCATTGCTGTTATAGTGGACAGTACAGCTATAATTGGTGTTACAGTGGCAATACATCTACAGCTGCCATTGCTCTTACAGTGGACAATGCACCTGCAGCTACCATTGCTGTTACAGTGGACAGTACAGCTATAATTGGTGTTACAGTGGACAGTACAGCTGTCATTGCTGTTACAGTGGAGAGTGCATCTATAACTATTACTGCTGTTACAGTCAGCAGTGCACCTACAGCTACCATTGCTGTTACAGTTGACAGTGCACTTACCATTACCATTGCTGTTACACTGGACAGTGCACCTACAGCTACCATTGCTGTTGCAGTGGACAGTGCACCTACTGATACCAGTGCTGTTACAATGGACAGTACAGCTATCATTGCTATTACAGTGGACAGTGCATCTATAACTATTATTGCTGTTACAGTGGCCAATACACCTACAGCTGATTTTGCTGTTACAGTGGACAGTACTGCTATAATTGCTGTTACTGTGGGCAGTGCATTTACACCTATCATTGTTTTTACAGTGGGCATGCACCTACAGCTATCATTGCTGTTACAGTGGACAGTGCACCTACCACTATCTTTGCTGTTGCAGTGGACAGAAGAGCTATCATTGCTGTTACAGTGGACAGTGGACCTACCACTACCACTGCTGTTACAGTGGACTGTACAACTACCACTACCATTGCTGTTACAGTGGAAAGTGCACCTACCGCTACCATTGCTGTTACCGTGGGCAGTAGATCTACAGCTAGCATTGCTGTTACAGTGGACAGTGCACCTACCAGTAACATTGCTGTTACAGTGGACAGTACAGCTGCCATTGCTGTTACAGTGGAGAGTGCATCTATAACTATTACTGCTCTTACATTGGGAGTGCATGTACACCTACCATTGCTGTTACAGTGGACAGTGCACCTACAGTTACCATTGCTATTATAGTGGACAGGGCAGCTGTCATTGCTGTTACAGTGGAAGTGCACCTATGGCTACCATTGCTGTTACAGTGGCAGTGCACCTACAGCTACCTTTGCTGTTAAAATGGACAGTGCACCTACAGCTACCATTGCTGTTACAGTGGACAGTGCACCTACCACTATCTTTGCTGTTGCAGTGGACAGAAGAGCTATCATTGCTGTTACAGTGGACAGTGAACCTACCACTACCACTGCTGTTACAGTGGACTGTACAACTACCACTACCATTGCTGTTACAGTGGAAAGTGCACCTACCGCTATCGTTGCTGTTACCGTGGGCAGTAGATCTACAGCTAGCATTGCTGTTACAGTGGACAGTGCACCTACCAGTAACATTGCTGTTACAGTGGACAGTACAGCTGCCATTGCTGTTACAGTGGAGAGTGCATCTATAACTATTACTGCTGTTACATTGGGAGTGCATGTACAGCTACCATTGCTGTTACAGTGGACAATCACCTACAGCTACCATTGCTATTATAGTGGACAGTGCAGCTGTAATTGCTGTTACAGTGGAAGTGCACCTACAGCTACCATTGCTGTTACAGTGGCAGTGCACCTACAGCTACCTTTGTTGTTAAAATGGACAGTGCACCTACAGCTGCCATTGCTGTTACAGTGGACAGTGCACCTACCACTATTTTTGCTGTTGCAGTGGACTGAAGAGCTATCATTGCTGTTACAGTGGACCTGCAACTACCATTGCTGTTACAGTGGACAGTACAACTATCACTATCATTGCTGTTACAGTGGAAAGTGCACCTAACATTACCATTGCTGTTACCATGGACAGTACATCTACAGCTAGCATTGCTGTTACAGTGGACAGTGCACCTACAGCTACCATTGATATTATAGTGGACAGTGCAGCTGTCATTGTTGTTACAGTGGAAGTGCACCTACAGCTACCATTGCTGTAACAGTGGCAGTGCACCTACAGCTACCTTTGCTGTTAAAATAGACAGTGCACCTACAGTACCATTGCTGTTACAGTGGACAGTGCACCTACCACTTTCTTTGCTGTTGCAGTGGACTAAAGAGCTATAATTGCTGTTACAGTGGACAGTGGACCCACGACTACCATTGCTGTTACAGTGGACAGTACAACTATCACTACCATTGCTGTTACAGTGGAAAGTGTGCCTAACGTTACCATTGCTGTTACTGTGGACAGTACATCTACAGCTAGCATTGCTGTTACAGTGGACAGTGCACCTACCAATAACATTGCTGTTAAAGTGGACAGTACAGCTGCCATTGCTGTTACACTGAAGAGTGCATCTATAACTATTACTGCTGTTACAGTGGGAGTGCATGTACAGCTACCATTGCTGTTACAGAGGACAGTGCACCTACAGCTACCATTGTTGTTACAGTGGACAGTGCACCTACAACTACCATTGCTGATACAGTGGACAGTGTGCCCACCACTACCATTGCTGTCACAGTGAATGGTGCACCTACCACTACCATTACTGTTACAGTGGACAGTGCAGCTACAGCTACCATTGCTGCTATAGAGGACAGTGGACCTACCGATACTAGTGCTGTTACAGTGGAATGTATAGCTATCATTGCTTTTACAGTGGACAGTGCATCTGTAACTATTATTGCTGTTACAGTGGGAATGCATGTACAGCTACCATTGCTGTTACAGTGGACAGTGTACCTACAGCTACCACTGCAGTTACAGTGGGCAGTATAGCTATAATTGCTGTTACAGTGGCAGGGCACCTACAGCTACCATTGCTGTTACAGTGGACAGTGTACCTACAACTACCATTGCTGTTACAGTGGACAGTAGACATACCCCTACCATTGCTGTTACAGTGGACAGTGTGCCTACCACTACCATCGCTGTTACAGTGGATAGTGCACCTACCACTTCAATTACTGTTACAGTGGACAGTACAGCTGTCATTGCTGTTACAGTGGAGAGTGCCTCTATAACTATTACTGCTGTTACAGTTGACAGTGCACCTATAGCTACCATTGCTGTTACAGTGGATGGTGTACCTACAGCTATCTTTGCTGTTACAGTGGACAGTATAGCTATAATTGCTGTTACTGTGGGCAGTGGATCTACACCTATCATTGCTGTTATATTGGACAGTGCACCTACAGCTACCATATCTGTTTCAGTGGACAGTACAACTCTCATTGCTGTTATAGTGGATAGTGCACACATGGGTACCATTGCTGTTACAGTGGACAGTGCACCTACCGCCCCAACTGCTGTTTCTGTGGACAGTGCACCTAATGCTATCATTGCTGTTACAGTGGACAGTACAACTATAATTGCTGTTACAGTGACAGTATACATACAGTTACCATTGCTGTTATAATGGGCAGCATACCTACAGCTACCTTTGCTGTTACAGTGGACAGTACAGCTGTCATTGCTGTTAATGTCAGAGTGCACGTACAGCTTACCATTGCTGTTACAGTGGACAGTGCACCTACAGCTACCATTGCTATTACAGTGGACAGTGCATCTGTCATTGCTGTTACAGTGAACAATGCATCTATAGCTATTATTGTTGTTACAGTGAACAGTGCACCTACAGATGCCATTGGTGTTACAGTGGACAGCACAGCCTTAATTGTTGTTACAGTGGCAGTACAGCTACAGCTAACATTCCTGTCACAGTCGGCAGTGCACCTACAGCTACCACTGATGATACGGTAGACAGTACAGCTGTTATTGTTGTTAGAGTGGCAGTTCAACTACAGGTACCATTGCTGTTACAGTGGACAATGCACCTACAGCCACCATTTCTGTTACAGTGGACAGTACAGCTGTCATTGCTGTTACAGTGGCAGTACACCTACAGCTATCATTGCTGTTACAGTGGACAGTGCACCTACCTCTACCATTGATGTTACAGTGGAGAGTACAGCTACCATTGCTGTTACAGTGGACAGTGCATCTACAGCTATCATTGCTGTTACAGTGGAGAATGCACATACAGCCACCATTGCGACAGTGCACCTACAGCTATCACTGCTGTTACTGTGGACAGTGCGCCTACAGCTGCCAATGCTGTTACAGTAGAAAGTGCAACTGTAATTGCTATTACAGTGGCAGTGCACCTACGACCACCGTTGCTGTTGCAGTGGACAGTGCACCTACAACTACCATTGCTGTTATAGTGGACAGTACAGCTATAATTGGTGTTACAGTGGCAATACATCTACAGCTGCCATTGCTCTTACAGTGGACAATGCACCTGCAGCTACCATTGCTGTTACAGTGGACAGTACAGCTGTAATTGTTGTTACAGTGGACAGTACAGCTGTCATTGCTGTTACAGTGGAGAGTGCATCTATAACTATTACTGCTGTTACAGTCAGCAGTGCACCTACAGCTACCATTGCTGTTACAGTTGACAGTGCACTTACCGTTACCATTGCTGTTACACTGGACAGTGCACCTACAGCTACCATTGCTGTTGCAGTGGACAGTGCACCTACTGATACCAGTGCTGTTACAATGGACAGTACAGCTATCATTGCTATTACAGTGGACAGTGCATCTATAACTATTATTGCTGTTACAGTGGCCAATACACCTACAGCTGATTTTGCTGTTACAGTGGACAGTACTGCTATAATTGCTGTTACTGTGGGCAGTGCATTTACACCTATCATTGTTTTTACAGTGGGCATGCACCTACAGCTATCATTGCTGTTACAGTGTACAGTACAGCTATAACTGCTGTTACAGTCACAGTGCACCTACAGCTACCATTGCTGTTATTGTGGACAGTGCACCTACAGCTGCCATTGATATTACAGTGGACAGTGCACCTAAACTACCAATGCTGTTAAAGTGGACAGTACAGCTATAATTGCTGTTGTAGCAGCAGTGCAGCTACAGCTGCCATTGCTGTTAGAGTGGACGCATCTATATTACAATGTCAAAACATGGTAATATCAAACACCTAAACATTGACCCATATTCATCAAAATGCATTCACGCGACTTGTTGAATACTTACAGTGCAAGAAAACACTTGCCCCACAATGCCACATAACTAACTTAACCTAAAACAACCCCACCCATGTGGGGGGCTTTGCTCCGCACACCCCCGACGTGGGGTGAGGCTGTGCTCACCACACCCCCACTAACTAAATATACCAACTCCGAAATTGCACTACAGCAGGGAAAAGGGAAACAACATGTAGTTGGCTAACTGAATCTTTGCCCCGGAAATATTCATCAACTTGCGTAAATGTGTTTCAATGAATACAGTTCGATATTTAGGTGTTCCATATTATGACGTTTCAATGTCATAATATAGAACAGAGTGGACAGTGCACCTACATCTACCATTGCTGTTTCAGGGGACAATATAGCTGTCATTGCTGGTACAGGGCAGTACACCTACAGCTACCATTGTTGTTACAATGGACAGTGCACCTACAGCTGCCATTGCTTTTGCAGTGGACAGTGCACCTACAGCTATCACTGCTGTTACTGTGGACAGTGCACCTACAGCTGTCAATGCTGTTAAAGTGGACAGTACAGTTGTAATTGCTTTTACTGTGGCAGTGCACCTACAGCTACCATTGCTGTTACAGTGGCCAGTACAGCTATAATTGTTGTTACATTGGCAATATATTTACAAACTTCTGTTGTTGTTACAGTAGACATTGCACCTACAGCTACAATTGCTGTTACACTGAACAGTACAGCTGTCATTCCTGTTACAGTGGCAATGCACCTACAGCTACCATTGCTGTTACAAGGGACAGTGCACCTACATCTACCATTGCTGTTACAGTGGACAATACAGCTGTCATTGCTGTTACAGTGGAGAGTGCATCTATAACTATTACTGCTGTTACAGTCGACAGTGCACCTACAACTATAATTGCTGTTACAGTGGACAGTGCACCTACAGCTATAATTGCTTTCACAGTGGACAGTGCACATATTGCTACCATTGCTGTTACAGTGGACAGTGCACCTACCAATACAAGTGCTGTTACGGTGGACAGTACAGCTCTCAGTGCTGTTAAAGTGAACAGTGCATCTATAAGTATTATTGCCATTACAGTGGACAGTGCACCTATAGCTATCATTGCTGTTACAGTGGACAGTGCAGCTGTCATTGTTGTTACAGTGGACAGTGCAGCTATCATTGCTGTGACAGTGGATAGTACAGCTATAGTTGCTGTTACAGTGGCAGTGCACCTACCGCTACCATTGCTGTTACAGTAAGCAGTACACCTACAACTACCATTGCTGTTACAGTGGACAGTACAAGAGTCATTGCTGTTACAGTGGTAGTACATGTACAGCTACTGTTGCTGTTACAGTGAATCGTGCAACTACAGCTACCATTATTATTACAGTGGACAGTGCAGCCATCATTGCTGTTACAGTGGCAGTGCACCTACAGCTACCATTACTGTTACAATGGCAGTGCACCTACAGCTACCATTGCTGTTAAAATGGACAATGCACCTACAGCTCCCATTGGTGTTACAGTGGACAGTGCACCTACCGCTACCTTTGCTGTTGCAGTGGACAGAAGAGCTATCATTGCTGTTACAATGGACAGTGCATCTATAACTATTATTGCTGTTACAGTGGACAGTGCACCTACAGATACATTGGTGTTACAGTGGACTGCATAACCTTAATTGCTGTTACAGTGGCAGTCCATCTACAGCTACCATTCCTGTAACAATGGACAGTGCACCTACAGCTACCACTGATTGTACAGTGGACATTACAACTGTCATTGCTATTACAGTGGCAGTTCACCTACAGGTACCATTGTTGTTACAGTGGACAGTGCACCTACAGCCACCATTACTGTTACAGTGGCCTGTACAGCTATAATTGATGTTACATTGGAAATACATTTACAGCTACCATTGTTGTTACAGTAGACATTGCACCTACAGCTACAATTGTTGTTACACTGAACATTACAGCTGTCATTCCTTTTACAGTGGCAATGCACCTACAGTCTACCATTGCTGTTACAAGGGACAGTGCACCTACATCTACCATTGCTGTTACAGTGGACAGTACAGCTGTCATTGCTGTTACAGTGGAGAGTGCATCTATAACTATTACTGCTGTTACAGTGGACAGTGCACCTACAGCTATAATTGCTGTTACAGTGGACAGTGCACCTACAGCTATAATTGCTTTCACAGTGGACAATGCACTTATTGCTACCATTGCTGTTACAGCGGACAGTGCACCTACAGCTACCATTGCTGTTACAGTGGACAGTGCACCTACCAATACAAGTGCTGTTACAGTGGACAGTACAGCTATCAGTGCTGTTAAAGTGAACAGTGCATCTATAAGTATTATTGCCATTACAGTGGACAGTGCACCTATAGCTATCTTTTCTGTTACAGTGGACTGTACCGCTATAATTGATCTTACTGTGGCAGTGCATCTACACCTATGATTGCTGTTACAGTGGACAGTACACATAAGGCTATCATTGCTGTTACAGTGGACAATGAACCTACAGCTGTCACTGCTGTTACTGTGAACAGTGCACCTACAGCTACCATTGCTGTTACAGTGGACAGTGCACATACAGCTACCATTGATGTTACAATGAACAATACAGCTACAATTGCTGTGAAAGTGGCAATGCATCTGCAGTTAACATTACTGTTGCAGTGGGCATTGCACCTACAATTACCATTGCTGCTACAGTACACAGCATGGCTGTCATTGCTGTTACAGTGGCAGTGCACGTACAGCTACCATTGCTGTTACAGTGGACAGTATGCCTACAGCTGCCATTGCTGTTACAGTTCACAGTGCACCTGCAGCTACCATTGGTGTTACAGTGGACAGTGCACTTACGACTACCATTGCTGTTGCAGTGGACAGTACAGCTGTCATTGCTGTTACAGTGGACAGTGCATCTATAACTATTATTGCTTTTACAGTGGACAGTGGACTTGCAGCTACCATTGCTGTGACAGTGGATAGTACAGCTATAATTGCTGATACAGTGGCAGTGCATCTACAGCAATCATTGCTGTTAAAGTGGACAGTGCACCTACAGCTACCTTTGATGTTACAGTGGACAGTGCACTTAAAGCTACCATTTCTGTTACAGTGGATAGTACTGCCATGATTGCTGTTGCAGTAGCTGTTCATCTATAGCTACCATTGTGGTTAGAGTGGACAGTGCAACTACAGCTACCATTGCTGTTACAGTGGACAGTACAGCTGAGATTGCTGTAACAGTGGCAGGGCACCTGCAGCTACCATTCCTCTTACAGTGGACAGTACAGCTGTCATTGCTGTTACAGTGGCAGTGCACCTACAGCTACTATTGCTGTTACTGTAGACAGTGCACCTATAGCTACCATTCCTCTTACAGTGGACAGTGCACCTACCACTACCATTGCTGTTACAGTGGACAGCACAGCTATCATTGCTGTTACAGTGGGCAGTGTACCTGCAACAATGTTTGCTGTTACAGTGGACAGTACAGCTATAATTGTTGTTACTGCGGGCAGTGCATCTTCAACTATCATTGGTGCACCTAGAGGTACCATTGCTGTTACAGTGGACAGTGCAGCTGTCATTGTTATTACAGTGGACAGTGCAGCTGTCATTGCTGTTACAGTGGACAGTGCACCTATAGCTATCACTGCTGTTACTGTGGACAGTGCACCTACAGCTATAATTGCTGTGACAGTGGACAGTACAGTTATAATTGCTGTTACAGTGGCAGTGCACCTACAACTACCATTGCTGTTACAGTGTACAGTACAGGAGTCATTGCTGTTACAGTGGTAGTGCATGTACAGCTACTGTTGCTGTTACAGTGAACAGTGCAACTACAGCTACCATTGCTATTACAGTGGACAGTGCAGCAGTTATTGCTGTTACAGTGGCAGTGCACCTACAGCTACCATTGCTGTTACAATGGCAGTGCACCTACAACTACCATTGCTGTTAAAATGGACAATGCACCTACAGCACCCATTGGTGTTACAGTGGACAGTGCACCTACCACTACCTTTGCTGTTGCAGTGGACAGAAGAGCTATCATTGCTGTTACAGTGGACAGTGCATCTATAACTATTATTGCTGTTACAGTGGGCAGTGCACCTACAGATACATTGGTGTTACAGTGGACAGCATAACCTTAATTGCTGTTACAGTGACAGTGCATCTACAGCTACCATTCCTGTTACAATGGACAGTGCACCTACAGCTACCACTGATTGTACAGTGGACATTACAACTGTCATTGCTGTTACAGTGGCGTTTCCCTACAGGTACCATTGTTGTTACAGTGGACAGTGCACCTACAGCCACCATTGCTGTTACAGTGGACAATACAGCTGTCATTGCTGTTACAGTAGCAGTGCACCTATAGCTATTATTGCTGTTAAAGTGGACAGTGCATCTACATGTACCATTGCTGTTAGAGTGGACATTGCACATACCTCTGCCATTGCTGTTACAGTGGAGAGTGCAGCTATCATTGCTGTTACAGTGGACAGTGCATCTACAACTATCATTGCTGTTACAGTGGACAGTGTACCTACAGCTACCATTGCTGCTACGTGGACAGTACAGCTGTCATTGCTGTTACAGTGGACAGTACACCTACAGCTATCAGTGCTGTTACTGTGGACAGTGCACCTAGAGCTGTCAATGCTGTTACAGTGGACAGTGAAGCTGTAATTGCTGTTACAGTGGCAGTGCACCTGCAGGTACCATTGCTGTTACAGTGGCAGTGCACCAACGGCTGCCATTACTGTTACAGTGGCCAGTACAGCTATAATTGGTGTTACAGTGGACAGTGCACCTTCACTTACCATTGCTGCTACAGTGGACAGTGCACCTACAGCTATCACTGCTGTTACTGTGGACAGTGCACCTACAGCTGTCAATGCTATTAAAGTGGACAGTACAGCTGTAATTGCTGTTACAGTGGCAATGCATCTACAGCTACCATTGCTGTTACAGTGGACAGTACAGCTATCATTCCTGTTATTGTCGCAATGCACCTACAGCTACCATTGCTGTTACAGTGGCAGTGCACCTACAGCTACCATTGCTGTTACAGTGGACAGTGCACCTACAGCTGGCATTCCTGTTACAGTGGACAGTACAGCTGTTATTGCTGTTACAGTGGCAGTGCACCTACAGCTATCATTGCTATTACAGTGGACAGTACAGCTGCCATTGCTGTTACAGTGGCAGTGCACCTACAGCTACCATTGCTGTTGCAGTGCACAGTGCACCTACAGTTACCATTGCTGTTACAATGGACAGTGTATCTACAGCTACCATTGCTGCTACAGTGGACAGTGCATCTGCAGCTACCATTGCTGTTATAGTGGACAGTGCAGCTATCATTGGTGTTACAGTAGACAGTGCATCTATTTTATTTCTGTTACAGTGGGCAGTGCACCTGCAGCTACCATTGCTGTTACAGTTGACAGTGCACCTAGTGTTATCACTCCCGTTACTTTGGACAATGTACCTACAGCTATCAGTGCTGTTACAGTGGACTATGCACCTACAGTGATCATTGGTGTTGCAGTGGATAGTGCACATGCAGCAATCATTGGTTTTGCAGTGGACAGTGCCCCTACAGGGATCATTGCTGTTACAATGGAGAGTGCACCTGCAGCAATCATTGCTGTTACAGTGGACAGTGCATCTACAGCTACCATTGCTGTTACAGTAGACAGTGCACCTACA
Source organism: Protopterus annectens (assembly GCF_019279795.1). Lineage (NCBI taxonomy): Eukaryota > Metazoa > Chordata > Ceratodontiformes > Protopteridae > Protopterus > Protopterus annectens. Next base: position 941,579,385 of record NC_056748.1, read on the forward strand.
GCTATAATTACTGTTACAGTAGACCATGCACCTACAGCTATCATTGCAGTTTGTGGACAGTGTACTCACAGCAATCATTGTTGTTGCAGTGGACAGTGCACCTACAGCAATCACTACTTTTGCAGTGGACAGTGCACCTACAGCTGTCATTGCAGTTTCAGTGGACAGTGCACCCACAATGATTATTTGTGTTGTAGTGGGCAGTGCACCCATAGTGATCCTTGGTGTTGCAGTGGACAGTGCACCTACAGCGACCATTGCAGTTTCAGGGGACAGTGCACCCACATCAATCACTGGTGTTGCAGTGGACAGTGCACATACAGTGATCATTGCTGTTACAGTGGAGAGTGCACCTACAGTGATAATGGCTGTTACACTCTATAGTGCACCTACAGCTGTCATTGCAGTTTCAGTGGACAGTGGACCCACAGTGATCATTGGTGTTGCAGTGGACAGTGTACCTACAGCGATAATTGCTGTTACATGGGAGAGTGTACCTACAGCTATCATTGAAATTTCAGTGGACAGTGCACCCACAGCAATCATTGGTGTTACAGTGGACAGTGCACCTACAGTGATCATTACTGTTACAGTGGAGAGTGTACCTACATGTATCATTTTTTGTGAGGTATTTGTCTTCCTCCCTCTATGACTATAATAATGACTATAATTATTTATTAGTTGAAGAAGTGCATGTCTAATTCGGATCTTATCTTCTTTTTCATCTGGAAGTTCGCAAGTGACAGATGTCATGTCTTTCTATCTAATTTATAAATTAATGTGAATTGCCCCAGTTATCAATAATCAATTTAACATTTTTTTTTTTGCGTGGGTGAAGAAAACCTTTCAATGTCATCAGCAGCTAAATAAAATGCTTTTTGTTGTTGCTCTTTGGTGTAGGAGCCAGTTATAATCTAACCAAAACCAGAAAAGCAAAGCCAATCAACCAAAAAATCATTTATTTAGATCACTGTGTGTTTAACATTATTTGCTGACCTTTACTGAGCTCAAACTATTCATACAAATAAAATACTAAGTAATTTAAACATCATATAATTTAATGATCAACCAATAAAATTTGATTTCTTATATATACTTTCATGAACTTCTTTTTTACTGAAAGTCACTATGTAGTTTGGTATCCATATGCACATGAACTAGTCCTAAGTAATCCAATGTCATCAAAGGATCACTGCTTGGCTGGTAGAGAAACCTTAACCATAACAACTACAGGAATCTGTACCTTATGAACAAGAGACGCAAGGTAAAACATATAGTTATGAAGTGACACTTATCAGAGTTTTAGAGACTGTATAATCATAAATAAGTACATGTGAAATATATTAAACTCTGTGAGAAAATATTTAAATATCAGAAAAGTTTTAGTTGTCATTTAAAAGTATGAATCAAGAATGGATATGAAATTACACTAGGAAGGATGTTCCAAAGGTCTAGAACAAGAACAATGAATGCTCATTTGCAAGTGACTAGAAAGAATTTCATAAGATGCATCACTCATACTTGAGATGAAAAAAAAATAAATGGTACTGATGGCTACATGTATAATGAGTTCCTTAATATAATAACTAATTTCTTCAAGTATGGTCTTAAAATGTATAAATAATCAAAATGGAATATTCCATTTTTATAGTAAACTTGAATGATTTATCCAATCTTGTGGTTATATGATAAAACCAGTGAGTAAAGCTTATTGAATTATCTGGAAAGCTATACTCTAGAACTGATCATCATATTGTGTTGATTAAGACAAACACAATGTATTATTGTCACCATATTTTTCACTCATATGTTTGCTCTCCACTGTAGTGCCTTCTGATATATTTGCTGTATACCACCTTATGTGTTCCTTCTGTGATTAAAGCACGGATGGAGGTCTGCTGAGGCTGTCACATGGCAAGGCATGCCTATACATTTTTTTTTATTATGACCTAACTGCAGTACCTCACTCCCTTTCCTTGTGCTCATATACAGCCCAGTTAAAGCTGTGTGAGTGCACATATTCTTTATTTATTGCTGTATTGTTGTGCTACCAGTGCAAACAGTTCAGTAATCATTGTGTAAACTTATTTTATAAATTATCTTACTGATTGTTGTTACAATGCCTGTGTGACAGCACACATTTTCACCATTATGTAAGGTATCCATACTGATCATCTCCTTGATGTAAATAGCATGTGTCACCCAAAACAAACATATACCTAAAAATATCAGCAGAAATCAAAGATAAGTACCCATTTCTCTTTAATCAGTGACTATATAAAACACAAAACAAAGCTTTAGGTTAAACCATAATGACAATACCCACTCTGACCCAAAGGATATCATCAACATACTAGCAGATAAATTTAGTGCTAACTTCACAGTAGTGTTAGTCATAGAAATATCACAGATCCTGAGTCCCAGTCCACTGCAAGAATTACCATGGATCAAGTCATAGCCACCTTCCTGAAAGCCAAGTATACCAATGTCCATGGAACTCAATAATATTGCTTTATGCCTAATGACTAGACACCCTATCAGAACCTCTGTTAAACCTTTTCAACCCAAGCCTCTCCCCCTTTGGTATGTTCCTGAAGCATGAAAAACAGTAGTTGTAAAGCCTGTATAAGAAGGTAGCCCTATGTCTGATCAAAGTAATTACAGACTCATTAGCCTAAGTTGTCATATTTGCATAGCAGTGGAATTCCTTATATTGGACTTTAAAAACAGATATTAAAAACCTAACTGCTGTGGACCCGCAACAATTTTGCTTCATTAAGGGTTAGTGTAACAGATTTATAGAAAAAGGTCACGGACGCTGTGGACAGCAGCTATGCAATTCAAACAGCAGCAGCCTTTGACATTATTGCCACACTGGAATTGTCAACACACTGAAAGTGCTAATCATAATTACCTTGCATCATGAGGTGGATAGCAAACTGGCAATCAGATAATACTTGCACATGTGAAAAAGTAGATGGAGCCACCTCAGAAAGTAAAAATATGACCAAGGGTGTCAATTGTGGCTTTGCTTTGGGATTCCTCATATCCACTTCTTTGACTTTCAAAACAGACAGCCAGACCTATGGCTGACTGAATGTGCTGATTGTTGCAAGCTAGGTGTTGTTATTTTTTTAACTTCCAATATCATTGTTGCAGCTTGCTCTATACCTAACAAATAACTGCTTAAAGAGAATTGGCTTAAACTAAGTGCTAAAAATGTAATATTGTTAAATTTGGAAAGCAAAGGTGATCCACAGCCTATGGCATCAATAGCACCCCTATCCAGATCGATCCAGTCAGTAGATATTATCTCTGAAAATTCCATGTCCTTTGAACACCCCTTTGGGACAGTAGTTAGAAGAGCCTTAGGCAGTTTAAAGGGCTGTCTATTTTCCTTTGGCATACCTTTGGGATGTGGGAGGAACCTGAAACACCTAACAAAATACACATGAACACTGGGGGGATGTAAACTCCACAAAGAATGTATCCCAATTAAGAATAAGTCTGGAGAACCAATCACTGTGATTCAGCAGTGTTAACTGGTGTACCCCTGTAATGCCTACCATGTCATAATGCAAACATAACTGTTATATTATATCACTTATTAGTCTAGAAGTGCTCTTATTTTATTTCTCCATTTCTGTCATGCTTTATTCTACTCTCTATATGTATGAATGAAATTCTGTGCAACCAGAAAGCTATGCACACATAGCAGGTGGATGAAAAGGTCAGCAATTTTTCATAATTGAAATAAGTACTGTTCTTTTAAGATTGCAGACTTTATATTCATTAACTGTTGATCACTTTTTCATAATACAGTTATTGGTTTATCATGACTAACACCATAACATAAATATCTGCTTTGGAATAGCCTGTAACACAGTTATGATTATTTTTTAGGAAAGCAAACAGAGTAATGGATGGAAGAGTAAGACTGTAAAAATAATTTTCATATTTTCATGGTATATTTAAATTATGATTTCAGTGCATATGAAAAACTATCATTGACAAAAGCTTACTTTGTAGTTGTATGTATGTTTTGTTATTGGATTAGGATATGTGATGCAGTTGTAGTTAATAAATCATCAAGGATGTGCTTAGTATATTCAAACATTTGTTGTATTCAAACAATATTCTCTTCCCAACACTTCAGCTGTCTCCTTCCATGAAAATAACACATCAAACTGTCCTTCAGTCCTTTTTTTATTTTTTCAGTGACTCTGTAATGTTCTTCAAGACATAGGGTCCAAAAAGTAATTTATCATTATGTTGATCACATGCTAGCTATATTCTTTGCTTGTCTCTTTTTCTCTGCATATATCCTGTTGTCTATCTTCCTGTTTTTTTACCTCCTCTGGCATGATGTAGTCTTGACTTCTTGTTGCCTGATGAGTATCCTCAGTTGCATGTAATTTGCATGTATTTTTATATAATTATTTTAAAATATCACAAAGAGTTTATTGTCAAAATGGCAAGAACTGCTTATGGTAGGTCTCCGTTTCAGTGCATGATATTTTAGGTGCAAAAAATTCAGCAGTCGTGTACTTGCTAGGTGTGAAAGTATGTAGCAACTGTTGGATTTGTGTGTGTACCAATAAGACATTTTCTCAAAATTGAACCAAACTGCAGGGCTGAGAATATCCAAAATTTAAATATAGTGTATGTGCTCAAAACATGTTAATAAGTTAGCAAAAAAGGGAACGCTGTTATTCACTTACTCAGTGTGAGAGAAAGCACATAGTTGTTAGAATAAGTATCATGTTTAAAATTCATCTACACTTTTCCTTTTCTTTCTTTTGCTAACTTGATGTTTAGTTCCCGTAGTTGTGCAAGAAATCCAATGTTTGGACAGATGTCTCTCTTCTTATTCACAGTCACTATGGCATCAACAAGAGTCATATGCTGGTGGATCATTAGGAAGGCAAGTACCAAAGCGGCAGATCTGCTGATCCCCATGGCACAGTGAACAAATATTTTCCCTGTAAAGAATGAACCAGTACTAAAATTAGCTTTCCATAGTTACTCATTTATTTATGCATTTACTTATGTGATCTATATTCAGAAAGGAACATACATCAAGTGCTGGAAAATATTGCACATATTAGCAGAAATCATCTCATTAGCAAGCTTATGTCATACATTCCTATTATTTTTGTCATTAATAGGTTGCTGGTATATTCAAGTAATTCATAATTATTCAATGACCAGTCATTTTGAGCATATCAATGTGCAGATCTTGGCACCCTCAGTAGTATATGATATAATGTCTGATCACAACAAGTAACTTTTTATTATCTCAGTTGCATGTAATTTGCATGTATTTTTATATAATTATTTTAAAATATCACAAAGAGTTTATTGTCAAAATGGCAAGAACTGCTTATGGTAGGTCTCCGTTTCAGTGCATGATATTTTAGGTGCGAAAAATTCAGCAGTCGTGTACTTGCTAGGTGACCATTATATAAGGTGAACAATGCAAAATGAAGTTTTGGGCTACTTATTTATCAGACATGCAACAGTGCCCTGGTGCCGAGCACAGTGTACAGCTGTGAATTAAATTGTGGTTTAGCGTGAAGCAGAAAAAGTCCAATAACACTGATGCCACACATATCTTTAATCAAGGTAGCTACAGATTAGAGATCAGCTCATTACTAATGCACAGTGATGGTGGTAGTAGTGATGGACAGCATATTCAAAAGACATCATGTAACTTGACATCAAGCATAGTGGCTACACTAAAATCACCTTTCTGCTAACACATCAGCTTAGTAAACGATATCAAGTTTAAGCCTGTCTGACTACAACTTCCCAATAGCTGAGCACTCCCCCATATTAAAAATATGGCATGGTGAAATGTGATTTCTCTGTCAGTCCTTTGCCATTGCCATTGTTAAATACTGTGTCCTCTGGACATTTTTACAGCAAAGCACTTTGCAGTAAGAGCAACTCATATTTGTCATCCTCAGTTCCACCTCTGACTATGTGTAGTAAACAGACTTGCTTCATGCCCACACATTTTGGTGCATATCCTTTTGATTACATAGCAAAAGTAAAGAGGTTTATTGTGCAGATTATTTATACTTTAAATGGAGCTACATGCCAAGACACAGTTAAATAGTCATGGCATTTCTTCTTTTTCCCTGTTATGACAGGAATATGAACAGCAATACTTCCACTACCTTCTCCAGTGGTTCTAGTCGTGCAATGGTCCACAACACACATTTTTGTAGTTTTAGCAGTTATTGTGATCTCCTTTTATTTGTTAATTGCTTAATAGGGTAAGTGAACAGGCTCTGAAAAATCTTTTTTTTTAGTCCTGACCAAAGCAATGGCCACAAAGCATTAAAGTTATAAGATGTTAAAATAAGCTTCACCATGTGGACATGGATGTGATTCCTTCAGTCTCTGTTTAACCACTGGTTCACTGAGCAAGTCATTATCCAAACAGTGCAACTAGGTGCTCATAGAAAATGGGCCTCAACTCAGCCAGACAGCCCAGTTATTGAAGTATATAAAATATTAAATCAATAAACGAAGAGAACAGACAATCTACTTTACATATAACAGAAATAATTTCAGTTACGACCTAAGGTCAGAGGTTTAGTAATAGTAAAAAAATAAAACAATAGCACAGTAGCAGGTAACAGTACCAGAATAAAATGTTAAGTAAAGTTAAATATATTCCTTTACATGACAAAATGGAATCTAATCATTGATGACTTTGAGACTTGATGTACTTACTGTACAGTGTCACCAGAGTACATTACAAAATAATGTATGCAAGCATCAAATTAATTTTTCAAAGTGAAACTCTAAAGGCACTTAGGGTTTAGCTTTCAAGTGATTGTTTAGATAAGGACAATAAAGTGTAGTCAGTAGCCCTTAGAGGGTTTTGAATTATGATGGAAATGACATAAGCATAAGGATTGTATTATTCCCGAATCTGCTCAACAACAACCCAGGAACAATGCAAAATCTACAATTGGAATTTCAGCTGGATGAGTTTTATCATTTAATTTTAAATGTGTTGTCAGTCTCATACAGAGGTAGCCTGAGCATTTAAATGAGAAAGTAGTTGGGCTTTGAAAGAGGATGTTGCTTCCATTTTCCTAATGTCAAATGGCATGAAGAACCAGTAGCTGGTTTGTTTAATGAATGCTTTTACATTCCTGCAATTAAGAATAGTATCTCTCCGCAGGTTTCTGATGCCTTCTTCACTTTAAGAATGCATGGAATAAGAAGTTGTAAGGGGGTCGGGGGTGGCAAGATAGATAGACACAGAGTGCAGATCTCAAACTTTCACAGGATTAATTCTTTAAACATGGAGATTTTCAAATAAAATGCTGTGTCTGCCCTAGAAAAAAGCCCATCTGGTTTCTGAATGAAATTTTAACTTTTATATTTTTTACATTCTTGCTAGCATCTGTTTGAAAGTTTGAAATAAAGTGAAAGCATTACTGACTTTATTTGAAAAAAACTGGGTCTGATAGAAAGCAAAACTTGTGCAGAATGCATGGAAACTTAGAAACTCAAAATACTTAAAATGTCAGCAATGACCCCTGAAAAAGAAGCAATGCTGAAAATAAACTAAACTAATGATAGAAAAGAAGCTGCACATTCACAGGGGTGAAATCAGAGTTAAACATATTATAGGTTCATAGGTAGGTACTAGGCTATCGGCCCAAGGGCCTAAGTAAGCCTAGCCAACAAAGTTCCCTGGCTTACGCCAACCTAAGAAAGTTAATTTCCTGTGCCCCTGTTGAGCAGAGCCACAGAAGTGATCCCCGGGGTGTATTTCCTATTTCCCATCCACTCATCAAGATTTTTCTTGAAGAGTGTTAATGAGGAACTTTGCTTGACATAGATGGGTAGCTTGTTCCAGAGTATGGGAAGTCTCTGGGACAGGAATCTATCCCTCCAGCAAGTCCTGTTTATTGTGGTGACAAGGTTTAGGTCCCTAGAGTGTGTAGCTCGGAGGGATTGGGATTTCTTTATGTGTAGCATGTCCAGCAGCTCTGGGTTTGACATAGCTTTATATGTTAGGCAGAGATCACCTCGGATTAGGTGATATGCTACAGAGTAAAGCTTTAGTTTTTTGAGATGAAAAGTGTAGGGCATCTGTTTGAGGCTAGTAATTCTCTTTGTGAGGTACTTCTGAGGCCTTTCCAGCTGCTGCAGATATCTTGTGAGGTACATTCCAAAAGGGGCATTGTACTCTATAATGGGTCTAATGAGTGTCGAGTAGAGGGGAACAATGACCTCTTTTTTCCTGGATGAGAACCCTTTTGTGATGAGGTGTGCTATGTAAAAGGATTTCCTGACTACTGTGGCAATATGATTATCAAAGGAGAGACTACTGTCCACCTGGGTCCCAAGGTCTCTTATCACACATTCAGTGTTAAGAAGACTGCCGCCTATATGGTAGTTCATGGGTACAGAATTTTTACCAAAGGGGATAACAATGCACTTTTTGCCATTGAGCTTGAGGCCATAGTTCTGACACCAGGCATCTGTCTCAGTGAGGCCCTTCTGTAGGATGTCCACATCATTTGGGGACTTGACTATAGTTCCTAGTTTGCAGTCATTTGTGAACTTCATTAGCCAGAGGCCTTCTGTGTTAGCCTGTACTTCAGAGGTGTAGATACAAAACAGGAGAGGTCCCAGGACTGAGCCCTGTGTTAATCCACTTGTCACTGGTTTAAAGTCAGATTTGGAGTCTGCAACGTTTACAGTATGGGTTCTGTCAGTGAGCCAGTTGGCAACCCATCTTGTGACATAGGGATTTATACCTAGTTTAGGGAGTTTAGCTATAATTCCAGAATGGGGGATGGTGTCAAAAGCCTTGGAAAGGTCAAGATAGGCCGTGCGAACCAACTTACCCTTGTCTACAGCTTTGGTGACTGCCTCAAAGAATTCAACCAGGTTCAGGAGGCAAGATCTGCCTTTCACAAACCCGAACTGGGTGGGGTCCAGAGTTTAGAGGTTACCAATGTCTTTGTTTATGAATTCCATGATGATACGTTCCATGGCCTTTCAGACGAGGCTTGTCAGGCTAATAGGTCGATAGTTCCCAGGATCAGTGGTGGCTCCCCCTTTGTGGAGTGGGATAACTGTTGCTGTGTGCCAGTCAGTGGGCACAAAGCCTGACGTGAGGCTATGATTGAACATGGTGCTTAGGTGGGGAGCCAGTTCATTCTGAAGTTCATGTAAAACGCAGAATGGGATGTTGTCCGGTCCCATGGATGCTGTGTTTTTGGCTTTACAGAGTGCTGCTTTTACCTGTGAAGTTGTGATTACAGGGACTCTGCATTCTTCCTGTATAGATATGGGCCCTTTAGGGGGTGCGAGGGGGGTAAAGTTAGCACTGAACCTATCTGCAAGGATGTTGGCAATATCAGTTGGTTCTGTAATTGTTGATGAATTGAATGATGGAAATGAAGAAAGCAATTTCTCCCAAATATCAATTTCTTGATAAAATGGCATATCAGTTTTAGTTAGTGTGATATCATCTGCAAACATGAATCTCAACTTCAGAAGATAAACTGGTAAAATTAGAATAACAGATGGACAGTCCCAAGGAAAAACTTATGATGTCAGAAGAAACTATGAGGACTAGAAGCAATGAGTTGCAAAACAACATTCTTCTAAGAGGTCTCCAAAAACAAACAAAAAATTTGATTCTACAGATCTCACTGCACCAATAACAGAATTATATTTTGTATACTTAGCTGATGTAAAAATAGTGACCCTTTCATGAAAGGAGATAGGTATAACCAGCCCCCTAAACAAATGGCACTTCTAAACAACTTTCTAGTAATATGCTACATTTTCAGGATGCAAAATCAGTCATTAAAATCATAAATCTCAATTTTTTTTTTTTTACTGGAAGAGACATAGATCAAGATTTTTGGCACAAATTCCATTGGAATACAATCAAAACAGACCAAAAGTGGCACATTCATGTCAGTACTTAATAAAACAAAGTAATTGATTTCATAAGGCCTGTCTTTAAAACTGATGTTTGTATTTCATCTAGTGATACAAAATATTTGATAACATTCTACCTAAAGTGGTACTTTTTGATTTCATATGCGATTCATGGCTGTGATGTACATCTCCTGGTATTGCTATATTGCATTTGACATAAATAGGTACTTTGTTTCAGTGTAATATTGCTTTTGTTACGTAATGTTATTTTCCAAACATCTGTGCATTTTTGATATACAGTTCAGTATGTAGATTTGTGAAGTTAATCACAATATCATATTTTCCATTTTTGATTTTCTGACAAGTATGTTGAGTGATATGTTTCTTTTGTCCTCTTGATGGCATTTTGTTTGCTGCTTTGAGGCATGTAAGGATTGTTAAACATTAATTTTCTTTGTTATTAGACTAGTCAAAATATAACCTTATAATCAATGTAGGTGAATAGTATTATGTCAGCAACTTTATTTGCAGAAAATGTGTTTTGTGTTTCATTTTGCTGTGTTACTTGATTCTACAATATTCATCTATGTCCTACAACCACTTGGTAACTTTTTAATCAATCCCTCATTTTGTTGGCTGTGAAAATGGGTTGTAGAGATTTTGCTATTCTAATGTATTTTGTAGGATTAGGTGTGAATTTTGATGTATCTTTTTATCTTAGAAAATGACAAAGAAAATAACTAATCATAGGGTTCAGTAATATTATCACTGCTAATTGACTAATGCAGGTTGGTCCATTAGCTCAGTTCTAAGAAAATGTGATTCAGAGACAGGTGTAGTCACAATGAGAAATACCTCATTATTGGCTCATTACCACGTCACTATAGTGAATACTAACACTGCTAGACCTGACCAAGCTAGTGTTCTCTCTGGAGACCCATGCATCACATTAACAAAGGCACCCTTTTACAAACACACACACACACACACACACACACACACACACACACACACACACACACACACACACACACACACACACACACATATAAATTCATACAGCCTCATTTATGCTTCCACAGACATGCGCACACACGTACACAGGCATTAACACCCCCACCCCGTGTCTTTGCTGAACTCATCTGCACTTGCCAATACTCTTACCTGACTGAATGGATAACTGGCATTTTTTGACATTAGTTTTTCCACCTAGAGTAAAATTTTAGTTTTGCCAAGTGATTCCCTGAAAATGTCAGCGAGCAGAATGGGAGCCATGGAGGTTTCTGGGGTAGAGCACATACCTAATTAGCATTAATTATTAAGCTGGACTGCTGCATTAGCCTGCAGCTGTGCTTGCAAGACTGCTTTTCACACTGTGGTCTCCACAAAAAGAAAACCTCAGTAGTAGAGCAGTGTATGAATTGCAAAGGCCCAGCATGATGCAGAAACCTTCTGAGATAAGACTTCCATATCATGCTAAACCTTACTGAATCTCATGGTTAGTTTGAACTCAGTTGTATCACATTGTTGTTTTTTTTTTTTTTTTCAGTATTTTTACCACCATGCCTGATGCATGGTGCATGGGCCTCCATATGCTCTTACAGGGGGTGCCATCACTGGATTGTATGGCTATGCCTACATGTTCCCAGTACTGACTACCCAGTGCTTGTACCAGTGCTAGGAACATGTGGGCAGTGCTGGGATCCATTGCTGGGAATATGTAGGCAGTGCTGGGATCCATTGCTGGGAACATGTGGACAGTGCTGGGATCCATTGCTGAGAACATGTGGACAGTGCTGGGATCTAGTACTGGGAACATGTGGACAGCACTGGCTCCCCAGTTAATGACATGTTTCTCTCCAGCTGAGGTCCTGTCATGACAGCAGGTTCTTTGCCAGCTTGCCATAATCCTTGCTGACATCTTTGCCTGCTTTCCCTGACTAAACTAAACTAACAAAAAATAAATAAAAACTGTATATGTTTACCTCATGGCTGCTTGAGAGTACACCTATCTTCAGTGACGACTGCCCATAGGTTACAGAAGTTCAGTTAATATCCATACCATGCTCACCAATATGTGATACCCCCACTCTGGGCCAGTAATCAAGGAGCCTGAATTCTCACTACTGACACTGCAGAGGGATGTTCACTTGGAACAAAAATGGATATATCCAGTATTTACAGATGCAGCTTTCTACATCAAGCACAATTTTCTTTAAGAGCACACAGGAAACACACTCAGTGCGGGGTCTAGATTTCTCTGTCTGTCTCCCTCTCAGTCCCCAGTAAGACTCTCCACTGGCACCGGTATAGAGTTGAGACCTCAGCGGAATGTCCAAGCCAAGTTCTCCCACTTCTTCTCTGTGAAACCAGTGCTTCGTGTCTGTGCTCCAAGCAGCTGACACACACTCTTGAGATTTGATTTTCACACACACACACACACACACACACACACACACACACACACACACACACACACACACACACATGCACACACACACACACACACACACACACACACACACACACACACACACACACACACACACACACATGGGAATGGCTTGCACAGATTTACTAGCTATGCCCCCTTCTGACTAGATTATAAGGTAATTATATCACCACCAGACACTCCAAACCTAGCTATTCTAAGGATCTTGCAAGGGTACCCAATTATATTGAGTGAAATTAATATTAATACAAATGGTAGTTTGACCAACAGCGAGGCTTCCAGGAGTAGCCAGAGCTGTCACCAAATATATACAAGTACTCTGAAAGATTAAAATATTCTCTAAAAGGCCAGCCATGATGAAAAGTGCAAATATAGTGTAGCTCCCGCTGTACTTCATTGTAGAAGTAATAGACTGTAGTTTTTCATTGCACCACAAGGTAGAGCTCTTTTCAGGAATATAAAAGACAATTTTGAAAGTGAAAGAGAGGACTGGAACACTAGCTGGAGGAGGGAAGACTGAAACAGGGGGCTGAAGGAGAAAAAAGGGCCTTGCAGCATGACTAGATTTTCTTTTCTAGTGCTTTGGGGACAGGGAAGTGAAGTAGCAGATTGTGTCTGTCTTTTGCTGAAGTCCTGGATGATGGTATTTTATAGAATCAGGAGATAAGTCTGAAACCAGTAGTTCCACACCTGCATATGATTCAGCAAGAAAGGAGTTCCTTTGGGCCTAGTATAGAGAAGCCATCAATGATTACCAGAGTTCTGGCAGATTTTTTCTACTTTTCCCATTAGAGGGACCATGATGCCTGGTCACTATGATATTCTGGACAGAGTGGTGAGAGGCTTTGGCCATCATTTTATATTTTTATAAGATTGTGGATTTCCTCTCTTAAATGCTTTGTGGATTACAAATAACTGGGATCCATATGAGCTACAACTTGGACGCCATCATGCCGGCAGACAAACTGCAAGTAGTCACTGGCCAGTGAACAGGGTATAATAGAGTGTTTCATAGTTGGTCTTTTGAGAATTGTTCAAGAGGGTTGAGGGTGTTAGTTCTGCTCAATGACATTGCATTTTCTCATATTTGTATTGTTGCATTATAAATCTTCATTGTTCAATGACATTGCATTTTGCTCGTGTTAGTACTGTTGCCTTTAAGAATTTTGCTGTCCAATGACATTGCATTTTCTCATATCTGTATTGCTGTATTATAACTCTTTTATTGCCTAATGACATTACATTTTTCTCCTGTGTTTGCATTGCTGCATTATAAAGCTTTACTGCTCAGTGATATTGCCTTCTTTGTGCATGTTTGAATGTCAAGACCTTTTCTGTTGAGTTCTGGGGAAGAGGGTGAATGTATGGTTTCATTGCATGCCTATCTCACACTGCCTTATTGCTAACTGGTGCACTGTTGAAATAATTTGTTTGTGGATGTGCTTTTGCCTTTTAACCTAGATGTCACCTAGAAAAAAATCTGCCATTCTTGCCACCTTGGTGTGTTGGGCTTAATAGGGGTGTCACCCGAGTCAGGTAGGAAGGAACCAATGTCATATTCAGCTACACCTGCTGGTGTGCTACAATAGTTAGTAATAAATAATAAAAGAAAATGAAAATACTAAATATCTATTTACAATAAATACCAGAGTTTTAACCACAGGAAATATTAAAATAACACAGATGATAGATTCACACAGATACTGAAAATCAGTACTTAACTAATTTCACTATATTCTCCTGACTGATCTAAAGAATTACTATTCCCTGGTTCACTTTCTAGAGCAAGGCAAGATGAAATAGGTGAGGGGTTCTTTTCTGTCAGGTTTTAAAAACAGACTGCCCTGATAATTCAGTCTCACCTAGTATTAAAACATCATTTTTAGTGATGGATTACAGAATGACATCACATACATCTGGTTATATGACTTCTGGTTTCTATACTACTCCTTTAGCTAGAAGCTACCAGGATTTAGCACATACATGGTACAATACATATCTCGAGCTTTGCTAAAGTTTATTGTAGCATCTATGAGCTGTAAAACAATTTTAACACTTCTGCTCTTCCTACAGAGATTAACAAACCATACTTCTTACAGACATTGCGTCTCTGGCTTCATTCAAACCTGTGAGATAACATCTTTATGGGCTAGGCCCAGTAATTTAATTTCAGAACATTTTTCAAATTTAGCTGCAGCTGGACTGTGATTAACCTCTTATCTTCAGTATCCTTTGTTACAATATATACATTTCAAAAGTTACAATAATTCATATATATTTCTTTTCTGTCCAGCAGGGCACACTGTTGGTACATGTTTAACACAAGCTACTTTACAAATACATTTTTCAACCCAAGCGTCTGTACAAATCAGTTTGATATACAAATGACATATAATTATTTACAAAATTCCAACTAGCTCTGCTGGAATATATTACACATCCACTGCCCTACTTCTCCTAGCATAACTGGCAATACGTCACATCGTCACAGCCTGTTCCACCAAGTACCTAAGCTGTAGTTGAACTTGGATTGCCTGGGCTGTATTCAGACCTTTATCCCTGTATGTCACTGTTGAAGGTTATATTATACTGTTATTGGTGTTTTTCAGTACTTGCCCAAAAGTAACTGGCAATTCAAATATTTTCTTTATTTTTGGTGGTACAGTGGTAGCGTTGTTGCCTCACAGCAAGAGGTTCTCCTGTTCGATTCTCGGCTGAGTGCCTTCTGTGTGGAGTCTGCATGTCCTCCCCGTGGTCGACTGGCCTCCGAAAGACATGCGTGAATGGGGCGTGCCTTCACTGAAGGTTGGGCGTCGGTCTGGCAACTCGGCACCATAAAAAAATCTACTGCCAATCATTAGCGGACTGGAGTTCTGCTGCGGCGACCCCTAACCAGGAAAAGCTGAAAAGACAAACAAAACAATGTTGCTGTCACTAAATTTACTGTAGCAGTTAAGCAAGATTATTGCTTCAATTTTCTTTATCATTTTGTGGAATTCTGGCACTTCTAGTGAAGGTCATTGTTGCAGTTTGACATGATGCATAGTAACTTCCTATGAGAGTTACTGGAAGATGTAGTATAACTGTTCTTGTGCAATGCTTGGCATATACACTACTGCAAAGAGAGTTTCATCATAGCTTCTTGAATACTCAGGCATCTTGTTTTAGCAGGTATGTTATAAAATTAAATTTAGTTTTATGTCACCCGTACAAAATATCTAATTATATCTTTTGGTTCAAGCTTTTTTATGGTGGGTTTAAAAGGTAAACATCTTTATTTGTATATATGTAAGACTTGCAGATTTGAAAAATGGATTGGTCTGTGTCTTGGTAGTGCTGAAATCTTAAAATCTGTGGACTAACACTTTACTTGCAAACATTACTTAAGACTATATTTATTAAATTAAGGGGAGTCAGCCTTTATAGTAGTGATGCTTCTAGTACAATATTATTGAGAATGTTTATGTTTTTAACTGATAAGCTATTTAATATTTTTAAGTTAGTACATACATTAAATTGGATCTAGATATATTACTGCCAAGTTACAATGTCTGAGGTTAGTCTAACTAGGTCTTGTCTAATTTCTGGACTGAGAAACTTTAAGCAATATAAAAGAGTTGACATAACTATGGTCTCTTAATTCCTACCAGTTTAATGAGAAATTTTAACTTTAAACTTATACAGAACACTACTTTTTTTCCCGTTGAAGTAGTAAAGGCTTATAATATAACCTTTTTGTTATACTATTTTTAACATCTTAAGCATTCTTCTGATTATAAAGCCATGCTGAATGATTAAACTCACAGCTAGAAATACACGGGCAGTAGAGACCAGAAACCTAATTGTAACTATCTATATGCAATGATGTATAATACTGCTTTGCTATAGTTTTTCTTTGCAAGGTTAAAAGGTAGTTATTTTATTTGTTAAGAGTATGCACAAGACATGCACTTTAAAGATTTGATCCATCTTTATCTTAGCAATTATGCACATAATTTATGTTAACTTTTTATTTGAAAACAATACATAATGCACGGAGTGTTGCAATTTAAAAAGAAAAGAAAGGTGCTTAATAAGCTTTTGTTAAGCACCCTTACACATTGTTAAGACTGGGTCTCGCACAAGGGATTAACAGTGGACAGTACTGGCCAGCAACAGATGGGAAAACATCTTTAAAAGCTGTTAGATACGCTGTTCTGCCCCAAAGAGTCTAGGAGCTTTTAAATTCCTTCATTCTTAAAGCTTGTCATTCTTGAGATTAGCACTACATTTCTGTCTGCTGCCTGTTTGACAGAATTAAGTATTTTAATTGTTTTCAAAGCCTTTGAAACTGGTAAAACACATTGAAATCTTACACATTTTCCTGTAACTGTTAGTGCATGGTGCATGTAAAGCTCAAAGCTTATAATTCTTTATGACGAGTTCATGACTTTGATAACAAGATTCACCTTTCAAGCTTTGCGCTTGAGGTGAATTTATTGGTGTCCATGTCTCAGACATATGATAAGTCAGTTATGAGGCCAAGCATAATCCTCTCCATGAGTATGAATTGAGTACCATATGGAGTAAGTGGCTACACTTTATTTCAGATTTTTATGGAATACAAATATTCACTAAAATAGGAAATGTCAACATTTTCCAATAGGCACGTCGAGTATAATATGTTTAAAATGCCTATATTCTTTTAGCAGACCTACTGCTTAAAATTTCTACACTATTAGACATATGGAGATTAGTAGACACATAATTTAATGTATTATGATAGGAGTGAAACTGGCAGTGATACTTTTACTATTATTCTTTTTCTAAGGTTAGTCTAATTGCTGTCTCTTTATTTTCTTACTGACTATAAGTCATCTGTTAAACATGATGTAAAGTTTGGAGTCAATCTCAACTTGTTTAATAAAAAATAATGACTGAAATAATATTGGTAGCAATAGCATCCTGTACCCACTGAATAATGAAGCCATTAACTAATGATTCCCTTCACAGCATGGAAACAAACACTTTGTCACAAAGTTATGATAATTCAGTCAGGTAACAAAAGAGTAAGGCTGGTATCACAAAGGAAGCTACAGTTGATAGGATAAAATAAATGGAAACTGACTGCAAGATGTCAAGTGTGGATGTCTAGCACAAATATTTATAAGGGTTAGAAAATACATCCCAGCAGTAAGAATATCAGGAAAACAGAGAACTTAACAATGACAAGTTGATTGCATTAAATGTGAACGGATGTCTAGGAAGAAATTCAAAAGAAGGGCCCTGATTGGGCCAGATAGAAGAAATATTATAATCAAGTTAGACAGTGTAATTAAAAATGATGATGACCACGATGATGATGGTAACAACAAATGAAGTTGGTGAGGTATTGGTGATAGGGAACTCTGTGTTTAAGTTAACAATTACGATGCTTTGTGATTCTCTACTTGGTCTAAATTGTGTTGATCTACCTTATTTACTTGGTAAACTTTTGATATCTTGTCAAAAATGCAAGCAAATAATTCATAGTGGAGTAAATGATTTGCATGCTATTTAAATATATGAAAAATGTTTTGGAATTTTTAGAGAGCAGGTCTGTTAAAGCAACTTTTAGATTCTTCCATGCCCTAAATGGGATGATTATAAATTTACCAAAACCTATATGTTCAGTGTATAGGTACAATAGTTTAGTACAGTAAACAATGTATAGATTGTATCCTATTGGGAAGACATATGATGTCCTTCCTTATCACTGTTTCAGTATTCCTTACAAAAGCGATATCCTGCCAAGGATAGCCATATGTCCTGCCAGTATATCCAAGCATTGCACATTAGACTATGTCCTATATCTGCAGCATAAGGTGCATATGTAATGTATGAGTGCCAAATCCTCTGAACTTCTTTGCCGCCAGTCAGAACCTGGTTTATGAATAAAGTCTCTACTTTGTTCATTGTGCTAACTCAGCTACCAAGCCTAGGGCAGATAAGTACCACATTGAGAACTCTTCCTTGTTTTCTCTTTGGTTGGTTATTTGTTTTACATGTCATCTATAAAGCATAAATGTGAGTGTAGGAAGCAAATTTTTCATAAGGACAGAAAAAAAGTGCCTTTTCTGTTTAGGTGCAGACCATGATTGCACACAATGGGATATTTGCCGGGCCTTTGTACCCAAGACCCTGTTAAGCCATCTGTTGCTTCTGTCTGTGTATTTTTAAAACCATTGTCTGAAGTTGTTGGCTCGGGGAACTATTGCATATGAATCCAACTACTTCAACATTCAGCCACTCTTAAAAAAAAAAGTCTAAAAAGATGCACTTAAATACTTCTGCTGCCCAGCCTGTACCAGATATCACAGTAGGGTCAGATGAACAGCCCAAGGATCATCCTGCGCTGACTTCTGCTTCCTCTGTCGTGACCCTGCTGGAGGCTAATATGGGACTTCCTACTTGCACACCCACTGAGGCTGAGCCTATATCTGCTGCAAATGTCAGTACCTTCACCTGCTACTTTCTTATACACTTCCTCTATGAGACTTAGGGTTTCTGATGAGGAAGATGATTCGGATTCTGGGGAAGTGTCCCTTGCTTATTCATCCCAGATCCATTCTTCTCTTGCTTTGGGATCAGATGAAAATGATACTATCTCCTCCCTGATTCCCCCAGTAAGAAGCTTTCCTTTAGGGAAACAATTGTTAAACTGGAGTATTTTGAGTGGGAGAGTTCTCAAACGTCTGAAAGTCAAAAGAGGTATTATGACCTTTTGCAGATGGATTCTCCCAGGCCTTCTGACATACCTCCTGTTTTTGGAAGTCCTCTTGTATACATGTTTTTTAAGCTCCAGAGTCTCAGCCCCCTTCTCCTAAAAAGCCTGACAGGTTTTATAAGGTTAATGAAGCTCAAAAATTTGTGTACAGGAATCCTCCTTCTGACACTGCAGTATTCTCTTTCTCTCTCTCTCTGTCTCTACTGACAAATGTTCTAATCTAAATTACTACCTTCTGATAATGATACTAGAGCTATGGACAGGTAAGTTCAGGAGGTGTTATAGGTTCATAGGTTCATAGGTTCATACTAGGCTATCTGCCCAAGGGCATTTATAAGCCTAGCCCATAGTTATGTGGCTTTCGCCACCCCTTTAGTTTGAATAAAAACTATGCCTATCATTTTGCTGTGCCTCTGTCAAGCAGTGACACTGAAGTAATCCCTGGGGTATATCTGCAATCTCCCATCCATTGGTCAAGATTCCTCTTGAACAAGGCCAGAGAGGTGCTCTGCCTCACATGTACCGGGATTTTGTTCCACAGCATAGGGAGTCTCTGGGTGATGAATCTGTCCCTCCAGCACGTTCTATTTATAACCGTGTCAAGGTTTAAGTCTCCGCCCTTGTGGTTCTGAGGGATCTAGATTTTTGAGGTGAAGCATATTCATCAAATCTGGGTTTGACATGGCCTTATATGTCAGGCACAGGTCACCTCTGAGCAAGCGGTATGAGACTGAATAGAGCTGGAGTTCTTTCAGTCGGGCAGCATAAGACATATTTTTGAGACCCTTTATCCTTTTGGTGAGGAACTTTTGGGGCCTTTCAAGCTGCAGCAGGTGTCTGGTCAGATACATTCCGAACGGGGCATTGTACTCAATCATAGGTCTAATGAGTGATGAGTACAGGGGACGATGACCTCCCTTGATCTAGATGTGAATCCCTTCATGATCAGGTGGGCGAAATAGAAGGTTTTCCTAACTACTTTAGCAACATGAGTGTCAAGCGAAGGCTACTGTCAACCTGGGTCCCCAGATCCCTGATGACTTTTTCTGTGCTCAGTGGATTGCCACCTATATGGTAGCTAGGGGTAACCTTGTTTTTCCCGAAGGGTATGACTATGCATTTTTGGCGTTTAACTTCAGGCCATGGCTCTGGCACCAGTTATCCGTTTCTGTGAGGCCCTTCTGGAGGATATCTGTGTCAGATGTGTTTTCGACTATGGCGCCCAGTTTGCAGTCATCTGCAAACTTTGTCAGCCATAACCCTCCTGTGTTTGCTTGTACTTCAGAAAAGTAGATGCCGAACAAGAGTGGACCCAGGACTGAGCCCTGTGGGACACCACTTGTGACAGGCTTTGAGTCTGACATGGCTCCAGCAACTCTGACCCTGTGGGTTCTGTCACTTAGCCAGTTTGCAACCCATCTTGTGATGTATGGGTTTACATTCAAGCTGATGAGTTTTTCGATGATACCTGAGTGGGGTATTGTGTCAAGGCCTTTGCCAGGTCGAGGTAGGCTGTATGGACTGCCTTTCCTCATCAATGGCCTTGGTGACAGTCTCGAAAAAGTCAACCAAGTTTAAGAGGCAGGATCTGCCTTTGACAAAGCCAAACTGGGTTGGATCCAAAGTCTGCAAGTTCCCTATGTCTTTATTTATGAGTTCCATTATGATCCTCTCCATGGCTTTGCAGATAAGGCTTGTCAAGCTAATGGGGTGGTAATTTCCAGGGTCTGTGGAGGCACCGCCCTTATGAAGTGGGACCACAGTCGCCGTGCGCCACTCCTTGGGTACGTATCCTGAGGTGAGGCTAAGATTAAACAGCTGTCCTAACTGTGGGTTTAATTCCTCGTTGAGTTCGTGAAGCACACAGCTGGGAACACCATCCGGTCCCATGGATGCTGTGTTTTTTGCCTTAGTGAGGGCAGTTCTCACCTGGGCATTGGAGATGTTTGGGGGGCTACAATCCTCTGGAATAGATATCTCTCCTTTTGGGGGGGAGGGGGGGGAGAAGTTTGCACTGAACCTGTCAGCCAGTATGTTGGCAATGTGTGTAGGTTCAGTAATTTTCTTTTACCTTCAAGGCAATAAATTACTAGCTCCATATGACCAGGTATGTTCTGGATCTTCTTTCTAAGTTTCTGGTTGTTTTGTTTGACATACCTAACTCTGAAGCTGAGAACTCTGCCATTTCCTTATTAGGTTCTATATCACAGGTATCTCACCCTTCAATCAAATGAAGTTATGATGCTGCTGATGCCTTTTCTTGGATGGCTGCATCAGGATCAGTTATCAGGCGGTATTGTTGGCTTTGAGTTGCAAAGTCTCTCTGTGGGTATTAAGGCCAAGTTGTTGTACTTCCAATTGGACACCCGGAATCTGCTTAGCTCTACTGTTGCAGAGCTCTTTAAAACTTTGCAAGATAAGTGAAAGGCTTTGCAGGACCTTAACCAAAATTTCCTTTCACCTATCCCTAGGTTTCAAAGGCTCTACCCTTCTAAGAATCCCTTTGAGAGCAGGTATCGTAAGCAACTCTTGAAGGACAAGAGAATTTCTGAGAGAGTGGTTCCTGAGAAGCTAGCTCAGAATTTCAGAGGACAGAAGTATTCTTACCTAGACAAGTCTGCCTCTATTGTACAATTATCATTTTCTACCCCTTGGCCAAATTCCTCTCTCTCTCTCTCAGGTTAGCTCTGCTCTTTCTAATTTGGCAACAAATCACCACAAACTCTTGGCTTCTGTTTGTCATTTAAAACAGTTATTGCATGGGTTGGAAATCACTTTCTTCTCTTTCAGGGATCTCTCAGACTCTACCTTGCCTTCTGCCTCATTTTCCTCCTCTCTTCAGGACCTTTTGGCTCAAAGGACCATTCAGGCAGTCCCTCTGTCCGGGTGGATCAAGGGATTCTACTCCAGGATATTTTTGGTCCCGAGGCATGAGAGTTCTTGGAGACCGATTCTATATCTCTCTTCTCAACTCTTTTCTGAAAATTTCTTCTTTAAAAATGTTGTTTTTCCAGTCTCATTTTCCTTTGCTGCTTTCTCAGACTTACCTGGTGTGTCTGGACCTTTAGCCACACTTTTCTTTCCATCGTAACTTTAGGACATATTTATGATTCTCTGTTTCTTCCGCATATTATCAGGTCTCTTGTTTGCCTTTTTGTCTTTCTACTGCACCAAGAGTTTTTACAAAATGTCTGTCCCCCGTTATAGTCTTTTGCAGACTCCATGGTGTGCAAATTTTCCCTATTTGTATGACCTTCTCATTCAAGCCTCCTTTCAGCAGCTTCTTCTGTGGGTTCACTCTCAAGCTCAAGAAGTCTATTCTGATCCCTTCACAAGACCACATTTACCTGGGATGTAGGATTCAGATCCTATAAATGATGGCTCATCTTCCTCCTCACAAGGTTCTCTCCTTGATAGCATTCTTCCAGTCTCTTCCCTTACTGATGGTTGTCTTCAAGAGAGTTTCTGTGAGCTCTGTGGTTCATGAATTCTGCCATTCCACTCGTTCCTTGGGCCAGACCCCACATGAGGAAATTTCAATGGTATCTCAAGACAATTTGGCTGCTGCATTTAAATTCTCTGGACATTCACATACCTCTCTTGCCTTGCCTCAGAAAGAAGTTTCTATGGTTGATTCATCAGATTTCTCTGAACCCAAGCCTACCTTTTTAAGTTCCTTCCCCCAATCAGCAGTTGTGTACAGATGATTCAGACCCAAGTTGGGGGGCTTCTTCCAATGACATCATGGTATAGAGAGTCTTCTCTCCTTAGCAGGTGATCATAGGAAATAAGAGCTCTGATTTTAGGTATTCAAGTTTGCATTCCCTTTGGATTCCAGGTCCCCTCCAGATTTTTACAGACAACACTAGTGCCATGTAGTACATACACAAGCAGGGGGCACAAAGTCTTACTATTTTTGCAGACTGGCCCTCATAGTTTGGGATTGTGCTAGCAGTTGTCAGTTGATAGATCAGGTGGTTTATGTTCCTTTGGTGTGCAGTCTGGTGACAGACAATCCGAGCAGGTCCAGAACAGATCCTCAAAAGTGAATGGTTCACAGAGAGGTTTACCTGGACATTGCTCATTGGTAGGGTACTCCTCAAATATATGTTTTGGCCTCCCTTCCAACAACTTTTCATGTTTTTTCTAGAATGAAAAGTCATCTGGCTTGAAAAGTGGGTCCTATTCCTTTTTCTTGGCAAGAGATGCTTCTATATATATTTGTCCCCCTCTTCCTCTGTTGCCAAAGGTCCTACACATGATCATGTGGGACAGACCCAAAATCTTGCTAGTGATTCCCTTTTTCCCTAGATAGCATTGGTTTATCCTATTTCACCTGGCTAACTGCAATCATCACAAGTTAGCTGACAGCATGGATCTATCACATTCACCCTCATCTTCTCACCCTGCTTTTGATTCTCTGGATGATAGGGTTTTGATTCCTTTTCAACATCAATTTTCTGAGGATGCGCTTTGAGTTTTACAGGAGTCTAGAAAACCTACTAATAAAAATCTTATGTTGCTAAATGGAAGAGATTTTTCTGTTTGGTGTCATCGACATGAACATGACCCTCTTTTAGTGAATATTTCTACTGTTCTTTCTTTTTTATCTGGGTCGTTCAATTCTGTTCTGGTATATTCATCTGTTAAAGCTGATTTGTCAGCCATTACTCCTTGTCTGCCTTTAGATCCACTAGTTTCTCCTTGATTTGAGTTTAAACAGTTTTTGAAAGGTGCAATTTTTATATTAGGCCTACAGGAAAGCCAAAAGCTTCTTCTTGGGACCTTAATTTTGTTCTTGAAAAGTTAACTGGGCCACCTTTTGAAACAGCAACAGCTTCTAGTCTGAAATTGTTTACTTGGAAGGCTGTCTTGTTAGTGGCTTTGATTTCTGCCAAGAGAGCCTCTCAACTGCATGCTTTTATGGCAGCTTCCACTTATCTAGTTTTCCACAGAAACAGTGTATCTCTTAGGAACAATCCTTTTATACCTAAGGTGGTGAATAACTTGGCTTTGAATCAGATCATTCATCTTCTTTCTTTTTTCCTACCCCTGAAAATGGAAGTGAGAGGGTCCTACATTCTTTGGATTTGCATAGAGAGTTCAGATGTTATTTAGATAAGACTAAAGGTATTAGAAAATCTGTGCAACTATTTTTCCTTTAATTCCTGGAAATTTGTTTTAGCTGTTTTCTAAACAAACCATTTCCTCTTGGATTTCTAAAGCCATTTATTTGTTAATTCTTTTCATGGCACGGAGCTTCCTGTTTCTGTTCATGCTCATTCTACTAGGGCATTGACCTCTTCTGGAGCCTTTTTTTAACGCTAGAACCATTTTTGCTAAACATTACAAGCTGGCTGTTGATTCTAGGGCCAGATCAGGATTTGCCAGGTCCATTCTCTATATTTTTTTGAAGGATTATTCTTTTGCTTCCTCCTCCTCTTCCTACCTTCTCCAGTAGCTTTAGTACTCTCCCCTTTTTAAGGTTTACTGAAACATTGATAAGAAATCATAGTGCAGTTGTATAAGAACTTAATGTAACAGATGTCCAACTTTTCACTGTTGCAGTATTCCATCCCTTCCAACTCAACACTCTCCGTTCAGTTCTTCTCTGTATTCTGGCCAGGGGCTCTTTTTTCCTCCTATTTCTTTATGTACATGTGATATCTTTTTTTCTTTTTTTGGTTCTCATGGGGAAATTCAGTTCTGATGTCACTTATGTACCTTATCTCTTGGATGTAGGACATACGTCTGACTTAAGGCACTTGGAAGCACCCAAGGCTTTGTTATGCTGGCCAGACACATGGCTATCCTCTGTAGGATATCACTGCAACAGTGATAATTAGAACATTTACTGTTGTGGTAAGTTGTTAAACAACTATATTTTTCAGAAAGTTGCATGTTACAGTTTTCACTTAAGTTATTATGGTGCTAACTTTAACTCTAGAAAAGTCCAAACGCAAGCCCTATACTCTTATAAAATGTTATTGTATTAATGCTCATAGACTGGGAAATAAACATGATGAACTACTAAATATGCAGATTATATAACATCGTGGCTATTATCAAATCATAGAACTTTTGAAGACTTTTGTTTCCCTGGCTTTCAAAAGCATAAATGCCTGAGTAAGTAGTCCAGGGCTGGTGGAGTCTTATTTTTGATCTATGATTCCATTATTTCTTATTTAGCCAAGCAAGTTAATATAACTGAAAGCCTACCTGTCTAATCTCAATTTAGGGAAGAATGGAAGTTTATGAAGCATATTACAATATAGAAGCCCTAGTACGGACTTAGTAGCACATTATAATTGCATATCTAGACTGGAAATTTTATTGTACTCAAAAGCTTCTTATTGAGGCGAGATTTTAGCTATCTCTCTCTCTATAGAATGGAGTAACGTTATCGAAAAGTTGGATTCTATAACTTTTCATAATCTTCATTAGCTGGTACAAGGTAATACTAGAGGTAATGCATTTATGGGTGTTGTAGCAGTTAATGATTTAGAGGTAATTAACAATTTAACTAGTGATCAAGTTCTAAGACTATCCAATCATAGCTGATTTTCCTTTGCACTTCACTCTACTTTGAAGTCTTCTAATTGTGTGACTAATCAATTAACCTGTGTTAAAACAAGACCTTTTTAACTGATGTTGAAAATAATGAGTTAGAACTTGGTTATAAAAGTTTGGATAAGATCTTAGTTGACAGTGTTTCGTTTCATACAATCACTTGTCTTTAGTAGAAAAGTAAGTTCCTTTTGGTAGTAGTCAAAGTTGATAATCTTACATAACATGAAAAAATGAATTTTAGGTTATATAAAAAATATTATAATAACAAAAACACAAAGTTTTTAAGCAAAATAACCAAATATTTTAAGGGTAATATCAAGACAGAAAAAGCTAATTTTTATGAAAAACTTGTTTTAGACATGAACAACTGAAAGGAATATGATAAACATATTAACAATTTTACCAAGTTTCATCATTAGGTTAACTCATTAATAATCAATAATTTTATAGTCACTGATCCAAAAATCATAGCCAATGAATTCAACAAGCATTTTGTAAAAGCTGGATGTACTGGAAACCAAGGGATCACTTTGAGAGCTTATTATGCTATTTCTGAATGTGGGCGCTGTCTATTAATAGACATAGAAACTATACGTGAGGTTACACATAAAACAATAAAAATGCTCCAAAAGCCTTGACAAAATGTTTACTGTATTGCTATATGATACAAACATGTAGCACAGTAGCTAAGGTCTTCGCCTTATAGTTACAAGGTGTATAGAGTGTATACCTTCATAAGTTCAACGGCCACATCTTCGACACTGCTGCCATGAACTACAAACTGCGAAATTCAAACATCGCTAAAAACAAAGTGCCGAATTATAAAACCTCGCCCCTTTTTTGACCCATGGTGTCACTTGTTTTGGCGGTGGAGCGATTGGAGATGTCAAAAGTCGATATTTTTACGATGTTTAGGGAAGTTGGCATGATGGAATTCGGCTAAATGGTTCGTGTTTAAGCACATTTGGAAATGTCCTTTCGAACATATGAAGGTGTACCATATAGAGTGATTCTGACTAGTTGTCTAGGTTTAAAATGCCCCTTAATGACAGCTAGCCTAACATGAATGTATGAACCTATAAGAAATTGATCCCAATCCTATCAAACATTTTTAATAATCTACTACGGAGTGAAATAGTTCCAAAATTCTTGAAAATGTGTCACATATCACCAGCATTTAAAAAGGCAATAGGAATGAAGATGAAAATTATAGACTAATCAGCTCATCTGCCACTTCCGTGCCCATACTATCTGTTTTGAGCGATTTTTACAGGAACTGATATCTAATGACATTTGAAATTTGGACTTACTGAATTTAAATCAACATAGTTTCATTAACAGAAGGTCAGCCGTTACTGATCTGGTTGAATTTTGTGGCTCATTCTCTGTGCCTATGGATTAAGGAATGACAACGAGTCATATTTTTAGATTTACCCAAAGCCTTTGACTCCTTAACTCACATAACCTTTTATAAAGCCTTGACAAATAAATTCCAAACCTGTTACAATCTATTAAACTGTCCTGTTATTTAGGCAGTGTACCTAGGAAACTCTGTTGAGCACTGTACCTTAAACGACCAGCTGAACAATTCCCCTCTCTCCCAGCATTTTTCTCTCCCAACTATTGAAACCCTATGCAGAACACATAATTATTTTTATTAAACCCTGTAGTGCTCCTACCCATCTCCCTGTACTCCATAAGGACTCAAAACAAAAATGCCATGGAAGGGTCTATCCTACCTTGTATTATGGTTGTATTTTACTAGCTTTTTCCCATTAAATTGGCTCCTAAACCTACTGATAGTCTTCCTTCATCTATTGCCCACTTCGCTCCCCTCCCCGCCCCCAATTCTCAGCCACCCCCAGTGGTTCTGCCTTTATTACAAACAGTAACCACTCCCACCTTTCAAACAAACAATAACATCACTACACCTATATTACCTCCTACAGCTTCTCACTACTATCCCTCCTACTCAGCTAATATGTACAATCACACCATACCTATACTCACTGCATGCACACTCCTTGCATACATCACATGTTACCAAACCTCCATCATTCCCGCACTCAACCACTACCACTGTACCACCACACACACCACCACTCATATCCCACCTCTACTCTACTACTCACCCATCAGGTCAACAACCTTCCCGATACATCCTCTGTATAGACTACAGACCACAATACTTAAACTAAAAATAACCCCACAACTTAATATAACAACCCTACCACCATACCTATTACCCGCAGAACACAATCAAAAAACTTCCCTTATAAGCAAGCATATCCAGAAATTGATAAAACTATAATAATCTCATCCATATCCAACCTAGCACTCAGTGGAGACATCCGTCCCAATCCTGGCCCCTCAATCTCCAACCCCTTCCCTCATAATCAGACTACAAACCACATCTTCTCCCAAATCACAGTGAATAGAAAGCCAACCGACCTCCTTTTGATAAGCCTAAATATTAGAAGTATATGCAACAAGGTGCATGAACTCCATGCCACCATAGACTTCTACTCCCCTGATGTAGTGATCCTTACAGAAACATGGTTAAAACCACATATTACTAATGAGCAAATCCTTCCTACCAGTTACAATATATTAAGAGTAGACCGACTAAACAAAAAAGGAGGTGGTATAGCTATAATATTTAAACAGCATCTAGACATCCAGATCTTAAAGTTAGCAGCTCCCCAAATAGGTAAGGAAGAAATAATATATACCAAACTTAAAATAAACAAAAAAAAAAAAAAAATCCTAAACATAACAGGTTGCTACTTCCAACCTGGCCAAAACATCTCTCCACTTGAAAACCTCCCCAGCTGGCCTACCCACCACCTACCCCAAGAAACTTTAATTCTAGGAGACTTCAACGCTGACTGGCAATCCTCTTCTAGCAACCACCCAACCCATCATGTAAACCTTCATGGCTTCACCCAACTAGTCCAGTCACCTACTAGAATAAATAAAAACTCCAGCAAACACACTACCCTTCACTGGATACTAGTCAATAAGAGTCCCCAGTCATATTTAGCAGGCTGCCTATCTGACAGCCTCAGTGATCACTCCCCAACCTTCCTACTAAGAAAACACCTTTATAAAGCGAAACCCATCATCTACCATCAAATACGCAAAAAAACTAACTTCAACCCTCTCTCATTCAGCTAATTCCTAAAAGACTGTAACTGGCAACCTCTAAAATACCTCAAACTAGATGACGCAGTTGACTACTTTAATAAAACATTCCTAAGCATCCTTAATTACCATGCCCCAATAAGACGTTCCCGAACTAGAACCCAACCATCCCCATGGCTCCAAAAAACACTAAGTCTGAAATGAAAAACAGGGATAAAGCCTGGGACAACTGGTACAAAACCAAAAACCCCTCTGCTAGGCAAAAATTCCTAGAACTACGCAATAGAACCAAAAAGCTTATAAAACAGGACTAAATCCAATACTACCAGTCTGCCCTTACCTCCTCCCAACATAACCCCAAACAATTCTGGTCCTCAATAAACTGCATCCTCCACCCAGGTAAAGTAAGTACACCCACTCCTAACTTAACTCACTCCTCTGAAAATATTGATACCTCTTTCAACAATCACTTCACACAAACCGTACTATCACTAGCTAGGCAACACAACCCCCCCCCCCCATAAACCCACACCATCAGCTACAGCTAACAATCTCCACACTAGCTTCTCTTTCTCTTCTGTTCCTATCTCCAAAATAAAATGACTATTAACTAAACTTAAATCCACCAGATTAGCAACAGACAACCTCCCGAGTGAATACCTTCACCTTTCAGCTGACGCTCTAACCTACCCAGTATCACTCTTGGTTAACAGATCTCTGTCAGAAGGTTATGTTCCAACACTATGGAAAGTCTCACACAATTCCCCTACACAAAGGAGGCCCCTCCACAGACTTAACCAATTACCAGCCCATAGCTATTCTCTCACCACTCTCCAAAATACTAGAGAGATGCATCCATTCTCAAGTCTCAGATCACCTCCTTGCTAACAACCTCCTTTCCAACACATAACATGGTTTCCAACCTAACCATAGCACCACCACCGCCTTACTCTCTTTCTCTAACACTATCCTACAAAATAAAAATGCAGGTTATCTCTCCTCAGCTACCTTCCTAGACCTCTCTAAAGCTTTCGACATGGTCCCACACAAACAACCCATCTCTCTTCCTGATAAACTATCCTTCTCTCAACCAGTCATCAACTGGTTTCAGAGTTACCTATCTGACCGCCAACAAGCAGTTGTTTGGCAGGACGACCTATCCCCCCCAACTAACAGTCTCCATAGGGGTTCCACAAGGGTCCATCCTGGGACCCCTACTCTTCTCTATTTTCACCAATAATCTAGCCTCAGCCACAACACATGGCACACTCATACAATATGCAGATGACTCAACCATCATCTGCACAGCCCACTCCCTACCCGAACTGCAAAAAGTCACACAGGAAGCATTTTCCTCTATTGAAACTTAGTTATCTGATGCCCAACTAATACTCAACCCAGACAAAACAAAATTACTAATCTTCCAACTCACCAAACGTACCCTAGACAGCTCTCAGTTTAACATCACAGCAAAAGACAACACCACCACCCATCTTACAGAACACACCAGATTACTAGGAGTAGAAATAGACAATAAACTGAACTTTGACATTCACATTTCCATGACCATTAAAAAAGTGCACAAAAAACTAGGAGCATTATATAGAAATCAGCAACTACTTACCATAGCAGCTAAAATTGCAGTAACAAATTCTCATCTTATCTCCACCCTACTCTACTCCTCTCCAATATTTACTAACCTTAGACAATGCGACCTAAATAATCTCGAAACCTGCTACAACAAAATCGCCAAATTCACCACAAGGGCTTCCTACAGTACTCACCAATGTCTCTCACTAGCAGAAATGGGTTGGCTAGAGCTCCCCCACCTCCTTCAATGGTACCAACTCGTACTCACCCACAAACTAATAAACCAGCCATTAAAAGTCCCATCTCTCCAGAATCTACTCTAACCCTACATAACCACAAGACCACTAAGATCTAGCTAAAAAAACCTCCTACAGGTCACAAGAGCCAATAACTCTGCTGGAGAAGCATTATTCTCCTGCACTATAGCCAAATTCTGGAACTCCCTCCCATCCTCAATTACCTCTGTAACTTCTTGCACCCACTTCAAATCCTTACTAAAATTACACTTAAAAACTTGCCAGATATGCCCTTGCAATCCCCCCCTCTAATACCATCCACTCCACCCACCCACTACCTCTCTCAGCCCCCTATCAACAATCTACTCTTAGCAAGCTTGGCTACTCATCTTCCCAGCTACCTACCACTTGGTGCTAACTTCTTGTAGCAACAACTGCTTATGGATGTTATGTACCTCAAAAACAGATTGTATCAATTGTTCACTGATGGATCTCAACTACATTTGTAACCATGTTTAGTATATGTCACCATATTTTTAAAATTGTACTATGTTCTACAGCTGTTTTACATCTATGTTTTATTCTTGTCTTACGTCTTCAGATGCACTAGTGTCTATATTTTAAATGCTATGTTTTTAACTGTATACTGTAAGTAATACTAGATGTGGAGCTTTTCTCATCGGGCCTCTGCTGAAAATGGACCTGTGTCCAGTCGGACTCTCCCTGTCAACAAATGTAAATAAATAAATGTAACTCTTATATATAAACATGGATAATATTTATGTATTTATTTATCTGTCTATCTTTGTTGACTGTAAAGTCTGACTGGGATAGATATTCTATTTCAGCAGAGGCCCAGGGAAAAAAGTTTAAATATTCACAAATATAGACAATATACAGTATATTTTCATTTTTCGCATTGTATATAATATTTTTATCTTAGTTACATATGCAGTTTTTGCACACATAATTAGGTGAAACAGGTGATTAATGTCAACCTTGCACCATACAATTTGTTACTATAGAAAAAATAGAAAATAAGAGACAGCTTATGCATTTGCATAAGGTTGTAGCAGACAAAAACAGAGATAGAAATATGGGAAGACAAAGACTGACATTTGATTTGAAATTAGTAAATAGTGGTACTATGAGGGAGAATGAGTGATAAGTAGGAGCAGGTAGTTAAGAAATGTAATCAGTTAAATGTCTACAGTAGCAGTCAGAAGGGAAAATGTAATAATCTCCATATGGGAATTTATTACAGATCAGCTATTGTTTTGTCAGAGGTACTGCACCGTGTGTTTTCTCCTGAATCAGAAATTATTCAGACATAGAGCAAGAGGAGAGCTGAACACCTTGCGCATGCTGTTTTTAGCAGGCTTTTAAAGCATTTGTTGTTTTCTGTAAGCTTTAACTGTAGTGGGATGGAGTTAACATTGTTAATTAAAGGCAGGCTGAATATTTTTGAAAGCAGGTTTAAAGCTTGTGACCTGGGGGGGGGGGGGCAAAGGGTGTGGCACTTGTTCCATTCGTATTTAACTTAGTATTTGCAACATTTCCAAAAAAATAAGACTTGCCTAGGTAAATATTCTGACAACTGTAAAACTGGATTTGCTATCAGAAGTAGTACAGAATTTGACATGGCAAATTCCTATTAAACAGAAATTTGAAGTGCAAGGTGTTGTCTTTTAGCAAACCCTGTAATTATCCATCTCTCTTCCTCCAGTCTGATACTGCAGGCATACCTCTCAACCTGGAAACATCAAAAATCTGGAAAAGGCCCATGAAAAAGAGGTACAAATCTGTACGCTGATTAACATAAAATGTGCATACATAATTATGTAACCCCACCTACTCCAATGGAATTGTGGGGTACCAACCTTTAAACACAGACTGAAGAACACACAACCCAAATATGATCATGAAACACAAAGTAAGCAGAAGCATACTAGTGTTTTATTTATATTAATATTTAAAGCTGTGCAAAACTAAAATATAATTTTTTTATAAAAATAAAATTAACTGCGTCTGTGCTTCAGTCTTCTTCATTAAATAACACAAAATATAAACCAGAACTAAACTATTTTATTTATATTATTAACATCTGAACTTGTATAAAACTAAAATACAATTCTCTTATATAAAGCTAAAATTAACTTGTATTAGGCCACTAACCTAATATGACTAGCCCAGTCAACAAAGGATAAATAAATAAGTGAAAGAAATACATTATAACACTTTAAATGTTACTTAAGGACAATTTAGATTTGGTTTGATGTTGTATCACTGTACTGAAAGGTATTGCCAAGAGCAGCAACAGGAAGGTAAAGAGGAGATTATTATGCAGTGGATGGAATGGGAAAAAAGAGAGAGAGAGAAAGAGTAGACAAGAAATGAGCAATCCAATATTTATTTATTTAGTTTGTTTACTGGGGTAGTCCACTGAATGCAACACAGCATTTGCAGGCACAGCCTGGATAAATAGAACAGAACAGAAACAAGTGGGCATAGGAAGTGGAGAGGCAGAAGACAGTATAAGGACTATATCCAACAGTTCCTCATACAAGTTAACATCTTCCTGTGCTAAACCCTTCATTAATAAAAATTCAGCCACTCACTGAATTTCTATATTCTAGGGTATGGCTGAATATAAATCAATAGTCAAAAATATATCATTAGCTCTAAAATCCAACTGGTTAATCATACTTAAAAAAACTCCAAGAGTGACTCTTCACAAATTTGTTTTTTATCCTTTAACAGATCTTTCTATTTATAATCCAAGTATTTAGCACAAGAATAAATAAATGAATTTCTCCCATCCATAATAGGACACTTGGGCGTATTATTTATATCCTTGTGGAGTTAAGGAACTTCAAAAATAACAAGTGTCATTGGGGCTGCCATATATAAATGAAGCCTGGCCAGATCTCCCCTAGTAGCATAAATACCCCCTTGGGTCTCCACTGAAAAGAAGCTACTAGTCTAGTGGCACTAACCCTGTCATCAAAAAGGAAAAAAAAAATCTACATGCTATCCCCAAATACCTGCAAATCTATTGCCAAAAATATTCTCTTTTCTAAGTAAAATATGCACTACCACTACTCAGCATGCACTCCATCTATAATTGTCAAAAACTACAAACAGCAGAATGAAAGATTGGTTAGCTAAAGATAAAAATGTATCTATGAAAACAACATTGTGTTGTACCCACTAGTATCTATAGCAAAGCCTGTGTTTATTATGCTTGAAAGAATCCAGAAAACATTTACAAGAAAAATGACAGTACTGGTGGTCTGCTACATAATGCTAGATTAAAGACATTACATTTACATTTTGTTGTATACAGACAAATGAAGTAGAATACTATTCTTTTAATGAAATATTAGATTGGTGAATGGTGTTACATTCATGACCATTGCAGCAACATTAAAACTAGAATGTATTGGTCATCTTACCCACTGCTTCTACAAATTAAGAAAATAGAAGCATTATTTACAGGAGTAACAGATTGTGAAATGCCTAGTTACATTACAGAGTTTCTTCCTCTCTTGGCTTTTTTTCTTTACAAGTTTAGATAACAAGGTGTGCCAAAACCAGTACACTGACCAGTGGTCACACATATACATGGGGGGGGGGGGGGTCTGCAAATCTCTAAATTACAAATATGAAAATCTTGCATGCAATTCAACAATTTTCTTGCACCCATCTCACAGATGACTTATAACAATTACTACGCATTACATTTGGATACATAACAATTCAATTTTACAAGGAACACAGGTACACTAAACATCACACAAGTGAGAACAGCATTGCACACACACAAAATAACTCATCTCCTCTTAAGAAACAGGCCTACCTGATCCACCTACCACAGTACACTACAAGTGACTAACAAGAAAGGATGCAGCAGTCTACTTTCCTCTTGTAAAGTAACAATCAATTCGGGAAAGGGGGAAAACGCTGCATAAGCACCATTACAAAAATAAGGATCCTTTGGAAGTTTGGGGGCCCCCTAAAAGATGTGGTATCAAATATTTTCTATCAAATTAAGTTTGTATTCATGATAAGCTTGCAAGAAAAAAACAACTTCTGTTAAGCTGTGTTCCTAAAGGAGAAGCACACACTGTTGCCTTTTACATTTACAGCGTGCTGTCTGTGAAAGTACCCCATGACTTAAAAAAATACTGCTGCCTCAGTACTACAGTTCAGATCCAAAACTGCGAACTATGAAATACAAAATGTGTTTCACTACATCACCAATACGTATCTATTTTTTCCCTTTGACGATTTAACATCAGTCATGCGCTACAGAAGAAACCTGTTAAAATATAACTTATCCATCAGAAGAACCACAATACAAGTTAAACAATACAACAACACAGCAGGGTCGCACCACGATAATGTCATGGTTACACTGGCCTAGAAGGTACATCACTATTAACTCAATAAATTCGGCAAGTTTCCTTAGTTTTATTTTGAGCATGTTGTGATGCTGTGTGGTACGCCTTCACTTCACAGTGTACATCCCGAACAATCGGAAATATAATGCTGCAGTAAGTGCTCGAGAATGATTAAGCCCAGTTAAAAATACAGCACACAGGAAATAGTTATTGTACCTGTATCTCTTGCACTTTGAAGGCCAGCTGCACTACAAAGTCCATGCACTCTTGCCATGCCATTGATCTTGGAAGTTGCCCCTTTTCTTCTCAGGAGCCTCTTGAATGGACAATCCACTGACTTGTGTGTGTGTGTGTGTGTGTGTGTGTGTGTGTGTGTGTGTGTGTGTGTGTGTCTGTGTGTGTGTGTCCCGGACAGTCATTCCTCTCTGATTCTGTCTGGGAAGAGAAGATCTGTTGCAGCGTGCGAGATGTGACTCTGGCTGACAAAATATAAGCAAACACGTCCCACACGCTGACATCATCACACATACCTCTGCACATGATGATGTCAGCCAAAAAAAAGATGAAAAAAAATTTAAAAAAAGCTGGGAAATTCAGGAATTAAGGGGGCCACTCGGGAACTCGTGGCACCCCATTATTTGGACCTCAAAACCGGTAAAAACTGAGGAATTCGGTATGGTTGAGAGGTATGCCGGGGATCATGTTAGTCGCCCTGCTAGACAGGTGTCCAGGGAAGTAAATATTGTGGGAAGAAATAGTCAGGGAATTGTTATGGCTAGGCTTGTATAGGCCCTATGGCCAATAGCCTATTACTAACCTATGAACCTATATAAATACATACCAGTGTAATCCTCCCTTGCTAGTAGCCCCTTACTCCCACAAATCCACCCTTATTATCTTTTCATTCCTCTTCTATCAGTATTGGAGCTCCTGTAGCACTTATTATAGTTACTCACCTTTTCCTTTGTCCCTGATATTCTGCTGAATATCCATTCAGAAATTCTTTCTTTATCAAATTCACATAATTATTTCTTTTCAAATGTGTCTGCTGCAGCATTACTATTTGCACTCTGCATTTCTTGACATAATTCAATACTTTTAGTTTTTTGTCCATACTTGTAAAGCCATGACACATTTTTTCAAGACTTTTTGTTTCAATGAAAACCTTCAAATAAAAAAATGAAATACATTTTCAGAATGCACCAAAACCTGTTAATTTAGAACAAACACACAAAACTATGTGCATCCTCAAAAAATGAAGTTTAAACCTTCTAATACGAACATTTGTCCCAAATTGACAGTTGCACCTGCAGGCATTACCTAACCTAAAACTAAACCTAGCCATGTTAAATGCATGTTACAAGCTGTGCTTCCACTTAAACTGATTGTTATCTGTTCTTTTTTACCTCTTTTACCCTCCTAGATATGAAAAACAGATTGTCTGCTTTCAGAAAACTTTAACTTTTAGCTTTAAGTAAAAGTGCACTGGCTATCTTTAATTAAAATTAAATTATACACTATTCTATGAAATATGAATTAAGGCTGCTAGAATCTCTTTTCTCTTATTCGCTTCCAATAATTTCAAACTTTGTTACTGAACTGCTTGCCCTTATACCTTTAGCTTTACATTTCCATCAGCAAACAGTGCTCAGAACTATCAATATTAATTATTTGTACCTGCAGACATCTTATTTTGATGGAAACATAAGAACAGAATGTGCAGCTACCTTCATTTGCAAACTTCTTAAATCCTACTGAACATTTGCTAAAGGAAAACAAAAACAAGCTAATATCAATGCATAGCAAGAAACAGTGTCACTCATGACATTCCTCATTCTGTCTCATTTTAAGCCTACTTACTTATGGAAAACACTTGTTATTTGATTAAGCCAAGGCATTAATCCAGACATTCACCTATGCAAAAATAAGACAAAACATCTCATCTAAACATATAACATTATCTTTGCACGTTTACACCCCACCCCTTACCACAAAAGCTCAAGATTACAGGATATTAAATTAAATGTGCTTTTCTCCAGCCTTTTTTCTCTTTTCACATTATAGTGCCTATATTTCTTAAAACTAAAAAAGTACTTGCTTATTTTAATATCTTTATCACATGAAAATGCTTTATAATCTCACATTTATTCACTAATTTCAGTGTTGCTTATCTTCTTCCTGTTCATCTCCATCTGCCAACACCAGACTCTAGTTGAAGTCCAAGTTACTCCTGAGTCTTCTAGTCAACTCCTTTGCTTTTTTTCTGTGTCTCAAGAATTTCTCTTTGAAACATTGGAAAAGGTTTCACTGGCAAAGTGTCTCTATGAGCTTTATTGATAGAAGAAAAAGAAGGAGAGTCCCCTTCTGCTTGATGGCTCAGTTTTTGTTGGAGAAACTTTTGTATTTTCTCCTTAGCCTGTTTTGCATCAAAAATGTCTTTAATCCTCCAGGAAAAGAATATTCTGAAGGTAGCTGGATATAGTAGCTTGAATCTCACAACTTTATCTCAACATTCCTTGATTGCTGGGATACATTTGCGTCTCTTCTGCCTGGTGTACAGTGAATAATCATTTTCTACAAACACTCTACTGTCTCTAATCTTTAATACTTTGCTGTTCTGCCACAGTTTTACCAGGATCAACTCTATGTACTGGAATGATTGCAGCTTTACTAATACAGGTCTTGGCTGCTTTCTCATGGCCAGGTTTGAAGCATGCACTCAGTGTGCCCTTTCAGTTAATAAATTCTGCTGTGGAATCCAAGTTCAGTTGCTTATTTGTACTTTTATAAAGTTCATAGGTTCATAGGTTCATACTAGGCTATCTGCCCTAGGGCATTTATAAGCCTAGCCAGAGTGTGTATGGCTTTCGCCACCCATTTTAAATTAATTTTGCTATGCCCTTTTTTGAGGTTAGTGTACTGTGCCTCTGTCTAACAGTGACACAGAAGTGATACCCGGGGTAAACCTACGATCTCCCATCCACTCATCAAGATTCCTCTTGAAGAGAGTTAATGAGGGACTCTGCCTAACCTGGACTGGGATTTTATTCCAGAGTGAAGGGAGCCTCTGGGTTATGAATCTGTCCCTCCAGCATGTCCTATTTATTTCAGTGCTGAGGTTTAAGTCCCTCGAGCGCGTAGCTCGATGGGATTTGGATTTTCTGAGGTGCAGCATGTCCATTAATTCCGGGTTGGACATGGCTTTATACGTCAGGCACAGATCGCCTCTGAGCAGGCGGTATGCCACTGAGTAGAGCTGGAGTTTCTTTAACCGGGCAGCATATGGAATATGTTTGAGCCCCTTGATCCTCTTGGTGAGGTACTTTTGGGGTCTTTCCAGTTGCTGCAGGTGTCTGGTAAGGTACATCCCAAAAGGGGCATTGTACTCAATTATGGACCTGATGAGGGATGAGTAAAGAGGCACGATGACCTCCCCTGATCTAGATGTGAATCCCTTCATGATTAGGTGGGCTATATAAAATGTTTTTCTAACCACTTTGGCCACGTGGTTGTCATATGAGAGATTGCTATCAACTTGGGTCCCCAGGTCCCTAATTACTTCTTCTGTACTTAATGGATTACCACCTATGTGGTAATTTGTGGGCACTTTGTTTTTGCCAAAGGGGATGACTATACACTTTTTGGCATTTAGCTTGAGGCCATGGCTCTGGCACCAGTTGTCTGTTTCTATGAGGCCCTTTTGGAGGATGCTTGTGTCGGCTGGAGAGTCTATTATGGCAGCCAGTTTGCAGTCATCTGCAAACTTGGTCAGCCACAGTCCTTCCATGTTGGCCTGTACCTCTGAGAAATATATACCGAACAAGAGAGGTCCCAAGACTGAGCCTTGTGGGACGCCACTTGTAACTGGTTTGGAGTCTGACATGGCTCCAGCTATTCTAACCATGTGGGTTCTGTCCTTGAGCCAGTTTGCAACCCATCTAGTGACATAGGGGTTTATATTTAAGCTGGTGAGCTTATCTAAAATGCCTGAGTGGGGTATTGTATCGAAGGCTTTTGCGAGGTCCAGGTAGGCTGTGTGGACCACCTTCCCCTTGTCAATGGCCTTGGTGACTGTTTCAAAGAAATCGACCAGGTTTAAGAGGCAGGATCTGCCCTTAACAAAGCCGAACTGGGTAGGATCCAGTGTCTGTAGGTCCCCAATATCTTTATTTATAAGGTCCATGATGATCCTTTCCATAGCTTTGCAGACCAAGCTAGTGAGACTTATGGGGCGATAGTTTCCAGGATCCGTTGAGGCACCACCTTTGTGGAGAGGGACCACTGTTGCTGTATGCCACTCTTTGGGTACATATCCTGTAGTAAGGCTGAGATTGAACAGTAGTTTTATGTTTGGGTTTAGCTCTTCTTGGAGTTCATGTAGGACGCAGCCCGGGACACCGTCTGGTCCCATTGATGCTGTGTTTCTTACTTTGGAGAGGGCAGCTCTTACCTGAGCATCTGAGATGTCAGGGGGGCAGCACTCTGCTGGGTTAGATATTAGCCCTTTTGGTGGGGGGGGGAGAAGTTTGCGCTGAACCTGTCAGCTAGGATGTTGGCAATGTCTATGGGTTCGGTGTATTTTTTGTCATTTTGGACTAATTCTGAGCATATCTGGGAATTCCCACCCAGGTTCCTAACATAACTAAAGAAAGCCTTGTGATTATCCTTAGTGTCCTGTGCAATTTTTCTCTCGAAGCTGGCCTTAGACGATTTTATGAGTGCCTGTAGTACAGTCTTTTCCTTCCAGTTTCTTTGGTAAAACAGAAAATCTCATGCTCTGTCATCTAACTCTACCATTTTTTAAAACAGCTCTTATTGAGAAGTTTCATACCTAGTCAGCTTTTTATTCACTTTAACCTCTGGTTATTGCAGTTTTATTGGCTAATCTAAATAGCTAACTAAAGCTTCAAATTTTCCAGCCTTTTGTTATTTGAGTCAACATACTCTTTTAATATTGCATTTATTTTAATCAGTTCTGAATGCATTTGATTTATTTTTAACTCTAAGTTACAGGCAGGCATCTCTTGTACCAAAGCTGGAGCTTAAATTGCTTTTTGCTGAACAGCTACAGCATTATTCCCAGCCAGTGTTTTTCTTTACCTTTTCTAGTTGATTTTCTTTTAGGTTCTATAAATCTCTTCTTAGCTGGCATATAGGCAGTGCATTTACTGGCCAGTAACTGAATTTCACTCAAGTTTGCAAAATTACTAGCTCTTATTTCTTGGTTTCTTTTTTCTCACTGGGAAAGTTGAAATTAAGCTGTTGATCAGTGTGCAGCCATCTTGGAAGTCCCAGTATACCTGCATTGTTATGCCAGCCAGCTGGTGTTGCTCTGTATTCAAGTACAGAATTAAAATTTTCTTTAAGAAAAAAGAGTGTCAGTTTATTGTTAGCCCATGTTATGTATAGTATGTTGGCCAAGTGAAAAGAAATGTTCAATTAATGAAACATTTAATGAAGACTCTGCTACAAAGTATTTGTCTGCTACCAGAACTGTGATGGATTGTACACTGTAATGTACAATGTCTGTATTTATTTCATGGTTAAATCCCCAACACAGGGCTCAGTTCAAGACAGACCAAAGTAGAATCAGCAAACAACAAAAGTATTATTGTAGAAATAAACCACTAGGGATTCTCTTGGCAATCAACAGATGTTGCTTAAAAGCATGACTAGCTGAGATAATTTATAATCAAGATTCCATAACATGACACTATCAGAAGGGCTGGAAGAAACTTTGTCATATCCTTTTGATAAGATAATGGGCATAAATGAAATATTAAAGTCTCTAGTAAGACTGTTGAAGAATTGTCTTCTGATAATGAAGTTCCATATATCACTGCAGATACCTCTAATATGATTGTTGTCTGTCATACTAAATATTATGTATATGGAGGATTTAAATATATGCCATTATGTAATACTGACAGTTTTTATTCTGTAAAAGGCACAGAAAACCTGCTAAGTCATAACAATGTTGTACTTTATGTTGCCAAGTAAAATTAAATTTTACCAGATGAAAATCTGAAAAATGTCTAATATTAAGACATATTGCACACATTTATTTAAAATACATTGATTTTCAAAGGGATTATCAATAAATGTAAAAAGAGAAGTGTGATATATGATCTGTATGATGGTGTTTCTTCAAGATCTTATCACCTTTTTAGGAAGTAAAAAGGCCATGTGATACAACATTCTGTACTTGGTATTACTCATTGGATTATGTTGAAGTTGCAACAGCAATCTTTATGAGTTAGGTGCAGATCGCTTTGTGTCTGCCTCTTTAGTTATTTGGTATAAAAACCCAAATGTTACACTTGTCATTGTTTATTCTTTGAACATCTGCACAATTATCCAATCCACTTATATCTCCACTTCTCACATTTTGTAAACTTACAGTTCATTTCTTTGCCAATAGAAACTGTCCAAAAACTTATCTGATCAATCTCTGCCCTTCAAAATCCTCTTCTCCTAGTCCATTTATGTTTCAAAGGACTATCCTTTCCTCCTTAGTCTCTCATTTCCAATCTATTTCATTCTGTTCTGTTGTAACATTGGTCCTGTTTATTCTTATCATGACTATCATCTCCACCCCCATCATACCTTTAAAGGTCTCTGTCTTCCCTTGTCATAGGCTTTTCTGCTTTTGTACATCACTGCACCACCACTACAACTCATTACTTTTCTTTACTCAAACTCTGTGTCCCCCAGTCTTATTTGACTTCAAATCAAACACTATTTCTACCACTCTGTATACCCCATGTCCTCTTCCGCACCTAGACTTGGGTCATCAGCTATGAATAGTCTTCTTATAGCTTTATTAATCTTCAGTAAACACATGTTTTTTCTACCCCCTTAAGAAAAAAAAAAACATCTTCACATTGCAATTCTTCTCCTGTTTTCATATTTTGTTAATTTGTTTTTGTTTGCAATATTCGGTGAGAGTCTAAAGTCTTAGAATTTGCAGATACTTTAACCATTTTGGTTAGCTAGAGTAGCTAGTTCCCAATAAAACTCTGTGCATGGTATCATACCCCGACACAAGAAATCATGTTAACTTTTTTTGTACAGGGTAAATATGAGCGCTACCTCAAATTACAGTCTTAGATGAGCTCTAAATCCCTATTTGTAATATGTTAACTTGGAACTGGACACCTACAAGCAGTGTCATTATATGTTGTCTGTCAGAGATTAATAAAGTACATGATTTCCTTACCTCCAGGAGCATTAAGCCCTTCATGTATAAATTTAGCTGCTGGGTAGAAAAATACATTGATTGCAAATGAAGCAGAATCAAAGGCCTCCACTCCATAGTATGTTATTTGAAGCTCTCTGTAGTAACTGGCTCCTGTGTTGATGTTGTATTTTCCATCAGCTGCATTAAGAATATGAGTAAAAGAGTGACTTTGGAGAAGCTGCTTGTTTCTTGCAGCCCATCTGTGAAAAAAAACCAACATAGACAGTATGACTCTG
This sequence comes from Protopterus annectens, assembly GCF_019279795.1. Classification (NCBI taxonomy): domain Eukaryota; kingdom Metazoa; phylum Chordata; order Ceratodontiformes; family Protopteridae; genus Protopterus; species Protopterus annectens. The sequence goes on from NC_056748.1 coordinate 941,621,931, forward strand.
CCAGTTTGAAACTGTACATTGCACTTTAATCTACTAATAAAGCAAATTATATGTATCACAGAATAACTTCTGAAATAATGATGTGTACAGTTTAGTGTTCAAAACAAAAAACATAACATTGACACTGTCTGTGGTACAACAGGTAGCACAGACGGCTTTGGTGCAGTGGGCTGTGGGTTCAAATTCCCACAGCAGATAGGGTAGATTGATTGCTGACACTGCAGTGCCTAAGGAGGGCTACTGTACTCCTGTGTGTGTTGTCCTTTGGATGAGACATTTAATCAAGGTCTCGTCTACTTGAGTTGATAGTAGGTCAGGTGGATGTAAAAGATCGCATGGCACGTATCAAAAAAGTAGTGTCCTCTATTTACATGACATATTATTTACATTTTTACATAACTCTATACATACTTACAAATTTACATAATTACTCACTTTTTTACATAATTTCCTCCTTATTTATTTATTTTATTTTATTTTACATTTATTAACCGGGCTAGTCCAGCTGGATATATTTCCATTTTCAGTGGAGGCCTGGGAGAATAGCTTCAGTAGTAACACAGAGATAATATAACACTTAAATATATCAAGTAAAATTATACAAAGAAAGGATGTTAAAAATACTTAGTAATGAATATTAATGAGAGGAAAAATTGACATTAATGTCCTATAGTCATACAGAATAAGCTAGTCACTGTGCAGAAAGGAAATCTGAGATAAGATACAGTACATTCAGAAGAATAACATTAATAACATAAGTAGTTTAATTTACTAGAGATAAATACTACTTCTAGAGGGGTGAAGTAGTAATGATTGGTATGAGGAGGCAGTACAGAGATAGCAGTAGAGAGAGCAGAGGAATTAGTCAGGGTTGCAACTGGGACATAACCAGTGAGTTTTAAGATGTTTTTGAGCCTTTGTTTAAAGAGCTGCAGGGAGGGTTGTAAAGTTAGATCTGGATCTAGATTGTAAGGTTAGATCTTATACATTCTTTTTTTATTTATATATATTGTTCTTTGAACTAGACTCCTACTCTTTTTCTATAACCATCTGATTTTTTTATTGCTGATAATATCCATTTCCCATTAAACAACATCTCTCTTTCCAAACTACCCATGCTACATAAAATGGCTTTTGTCCCTTCTTATTTCATATTCCTTGTTTCTGTTCTTATAATATCCATATTCAATTATATCTATATTTATATAACTATTCTGCAGTTCTCCACATAATTTTCCCATATTTTTTTCACTCTTTTACATTTCAAAAAATGTTCTGTGGTTTCTTCTTTACCACAGTACAAATCTATTCTCTCACTTTTATTTTTATAATACATATTTCCTTTCACTGGTAGTTTCCTTATCCCTAGTGTCTACAGAAAATCCTGACATTCGACTTTATTATTACACCACTTTTTTTCTCTTTTATAGCTTTAATCTTTTCTTCTGGTAAATTTCCCATGGGTTAACACAATAATATTGTATCATTATATGCTTATACCATGTTTTCTGATCATCTTGTATCTTATCAGTTTTTATTTTCCACATTTTTAATTTTTCTCCGTTAATACATTCCTTTTCTCTCTTATTTCTTTTTATCTCCCCACATTTTTGTACTTGTACTTAATCAGTCTTATTACTAATTTCTCATTTTTCTCATTTATCTTTTTCAACACTTTATTACAGATTAGACGACTGCAAACTGGGTGCCATAATTGAAACTCCTACTGATGTAGATATCCTTCAAAAGGGTCTCACTGAAACAGATACATGATGCCAAAATCATGGCCTCAAGCTAAATGCCAAAAAGTGCATTGTCATCCCCTTCAGAAAAAAAACAAGTACCTACAAATTACCACATAGGTGGCAGCTCATTTAACACAGAGAGCGTGATAAGAGACCTAGGGACTCAGGTGGACAGTAACCTCTCCTTTGATAACCACATTGCTAAGGTGGTTAGAAAATCCTTCTACATGGCCCACCTTATCACAAAGGGGTTTGCATCTAGAAAAAAGGAAGTTATTGTCCACATTATTGAGTACACTGCCCCATTTGGGATGTACCTTACTAGACACCTGCAACAAATGGAGAGGCCTCAAAAATACCTCACCAAGAGGATAATGGGCCTAAAACAGATGCCCTATGCCATCAGGCTAAAAAAACTTCAACTGTACTCGGTTGCATACCGGCTACTCAGAGGTGATCTCTGCCTGACATACAAGGCTATGTCAAACCCCAAATTGCTGGAAATGCTCCACCTAAGGAAAACCCAATCTACCTGAGCTACATGCTCTAGGGACCTTAACCTGACCTCTACAATAAACAGGACTTGTTGGAGGGACAGATTAGTGTCCCAGAGACTCTCCCTGCTCTGGAATAAGGTCCCCATATACGTGAGGAAGAGCTCCTCATTAGTGCTCTTCAAGAAGAATCTTGATGAGTGGATGGGGAACAGGAAATTCACCCTGGGAATCATTTCTGTGGCCCTGCTTGACAGAGCCTCAGGAAACTAAATCACATGGGAGGTGCAAGCCGAAACATTTTGGCTAGGCTTAATTATGACCTAGGGCCAATAGCCTAGTACCTACCTATGAACCTATGACGGTACAGATACCACTGAATTTAATAATCCCAGTCTGCCTTCATCTTTATTCATATCTAATACGCCTTTCTTTACTGGGTTTAATCTTGATCCCCATATAAGTGTAAAATGCTTCTAATAGCTCTTTTTCATACATTCTTGGAATCATAAAAACACTTGATAAATATGCTCTCTTTTCAATTAATAATGAATTTATCAAATTAACTTTTTTCTTATAAGTGAATCTATATTTTGAGCTAAATTCTTGACTAGGCTTATAATGGCCTCAGGACTATTAGCCTTGTAATTTTCTATGATCCTAAGATCCTAAGCTTATGCTGCTAAATGCTAGGAGTCTTAACATGAAACTGCACTCACTGGAAGCAGTCCTCACCTTGGAAGACATCGACATTTATGCAGTCATGGAGACCTGGTTCAAGGCTGGGGAGACCAACCCAGCCATATTGGGCTACACCTCCTTCCACACATTAAGACCACAAAGTGAAGGCAGGAAAACTAAAGGATGCAGTAAATCAATATTCATTAAAGATAAATACACCTCCAGACTGGTTAAACAGCATGACTCCCTGGAGATACTTAAAGTGCAATTAACTGTTGGAGGACACATATTCAAGTCATTGCCAGGTACAGGACCCCCTCCATGAATAGGACATCCACTCTGCCTATTTGGATCTACTGAGTATATCAACATACATCCAAACACCATGGTATTAGGTGACTTCAACTACTTATACATTGACTGGGTAAATTACTCATGTCCAAACTTACTTGCCCAAAGATTCCTCGACTTTGTTAACTCCAATGCCCTGGACCAGCTGGTTGACACCCCCACAAGGGGTGGCAACATCCTGGATCTAGTGCTTACCAATATGGGGAACCACTGTAGCACCCCCACTGTGATGCCTTCCCTGGTGAGAGCTGACCACAGATCAGTCTCATTCGAAGTAACTATCACACCTGACCCCCCCCCATCCAGCAGCACAGCAGCAACTAAACTAAAATACTTCCCCAAAGCAGATTTTAACCTCTGACGGAATGGTATAAATAGCTTCACTGTACCTTCCCCCCAGAAGGAACTGGCAACTATGCATAGTTCTACACCAATGCTTTATACAAATGTGTATAATTGTACTGATTCAGCCATACCTAACAGGACCAAAACAAGGTCCTCAAGGAAGACCAAACCTGCCTGGTGGACAACTGCCATTAACAGGCTTTACAATAAGAGGAAGAAATTGCTGTCTAAGAGCAAGAAGGAGCGAGCTCTAAACTGAAAACACTCCCTCCTCAGCTTAAACAAGCAAATAAGACTTCTTGTGAAGTCCTCCAAAGCAAACTATGAATCCAAATTAGCTTTCTGAACTAAGGGCAACCATAAGGCATTATATAGTTACATCCATATCCTAAAATGAAAGGCCAAGATTTGTGCTGAACTGGTAGTTAATGATACCACATATATTGAGCCTGTGGACATAGCTAACCTGCTAGCCAACAGGTTCTGTGAAAACTTCACTACCCTGTTCCTGCCACATGTACCCCATGACATCCCTACCACCTGTCCTCTACCTTGTATCTCTAAAGAGCAAGTCATAAATGCCATTTCTAAGGTCAAAAACACAGCATCTATGGGATCTGATAACATCCCAGGCTGTGTTCTACATGGGCTCAAACAATAATTAGCAACACCATCGGGTACTCTTTTCATTCATAGTCTAAGCACCAGCTTCATCCCAGTTGAATAGAAAAAGGCCACCGTTATCCCCCTGCACAAATGTGATGCTTCCACTGACCCCTAGAACTATATATCTAGTAGCCTGACTAGCCTTATCTGCAATGCCATGGAACAAATCATCATGGACCTTATCAACAAAGATATAGGTAATTTCCATACACTTGACCCTACTCAATTTGGATTTCTCAAAGGGAGATTATGCCTGTTAAACCTGGTGGACTTCTTCGAGACAGCCACCAAGGCCCTGGATGAGGTACAATCTGTGCATACAGCCTACCTAGACTTCACCAAGGCTTTTGACACTATCACCCGCTTAGGCATCATTGGCAAACTTACCCAGCTAGGTATTAACCCTTATAGCATTAGATAGGTTGCTAACTGGCTCAATGATAGAACACATATAGTCAAAATAGGGGAATCCACCTCAAAGAGCAGACCTGTGATCAGTGGATGTTAAGTTGTCAATCTCGCCTTCATTCTTGCTGGATGGGTTCGGAGCCGATCCTCGGCTCCGACTCGGCACTTGCTAAGCTCGAGAGTCACTTTTACCAGCTCGAGGCAGCCCCATATCCCATGATGCAAGGCGGTAATTACCCAGATCTCGTTTGCCGCTTCGCTAATGAGGTCATCCTTTTTACCAGCTCCTGGTAAGTGATATTTTTTTAGCTTTTGGTCAGGTTTAAGACTTTTAAAAACCTAATTTTTGGTCCTTTTAGTCTTCTTTCTACAACCTCAGTGTATTCACTTAGCTCCATACCCCTTTTTCACCTAGTTCCCTTAGTTTAGTTTTTCGGTCCTTAGGCCTTTCCCACCCTCACAGTTCCTGTCAGGATTTCCCTCAGATGTGTGTGTGTGTTGTTTCTCTATAATTAATAACTAATTTTTATTAGTTGTGTTTAATATTTTTTAGTGTTAGTGTCTTGGTTGGACTGATTGGTGTGTGTGAGTGTTTAAACACCGAGATATGTCTAAAGATACCAGGGTCTCAGGTTTCAAGAAGTGTGACTCGTGCTGTCAGAAGATGTCTCTGACAGACGGTCACACTTCTTGTATTTATTGCCTGGGACCCCTACACCTGCAGGACTCCTGTGCTATATGTCATTCTTTTAGCCAGAGAGTCCTGCAGGAACGTAGGAATAAGTTGATCCTTAGGGGTCTACTTAAACCAGAGAGCTCCCCGGCTAAACTCGGCTCCGGGAAGTCCTCTAAACCTCCCAAGACCCAGGCTTCGGTGTCCAAGTCTGTGGTCTTGGTTCCGACTCCGCCGGAGTCAACATCGGCTCCATCTGGAGCCGATCCTTCCTTGTTGGAGGCCCCTATGTCGGCGCCGATCATCATCAGCACCGATACCTTGGCTTTGGCACCGGTGTCGGCTCCGTCCGGCTCCGACACCCCTGCGTCGAAACAGGTTTCGGCTCCGGCTGGAGCCGAGATATCTTTATCTCCTCTCGGAGCCGACAAGTTGTTGGCTCCGCCTGGAGCCGAACGTTCTTCGGCTCCGATGGCTCCTTCCAAAAAGAGGTCTAGATCTCCTTCTTTGGAATCTATTCACTCGGCTCCAGCCTCTCCCTTGCTTTCGGAGCGGAGCCATCGGAGCCGATCATCGAGGTCTTCCAGGCTTTCAGACCACGATTTAGAGAGAGTGGTAAGTAGGCTATTAAAATCACAGGCACTAGCCCAGATGCTCCATAGCCCGTCTCATCAGACGTCAGCTATTCTACATCCCCCTGAAATTCCTCCTTCGACTCTCCTACAGAGCTCGGAGCCGGAGATTATCGGTACCGTGACTGCTGCTGCTTCGGAGCCGATGCCACACCTTTCGGCTCCGTCGTCCTCGACTCCTATCTCCTCCTTGAGACCTTCCTTGGAGGGATCCGGGCATCGGGCTTCCCTGGTCGGTTCCGAGGGGGCGAGTGGCATCGGACCCTTGTCCGACCCCGTTCTCCCTCTCGGGGCTTCGGCCTTGGTGAGCTCAGCCCCGACATCTGCTTCGGAGCCTTCCCTTTCGGTGGGACCGGGAATCCCTGTTTCTTCGGAGCGGGATCTCTCGGCCCTCCCTGGGAGGGGAGCCTTCGAGGTGATGAGGAGTGTGCTAGCCCCAGAGCTTAGCCAGCAGTCGGTTCCTTTAGCTCCTCCCTCTACGGTGCTTGTAGATGCCTCTTCCCGTTCTCTTGCTCCCGGACCCGGAGATCCTTCGCCCCAGGTCTCCCCATTGGGAAGAACTTCCTCTTCTGAGGTTTCTCCTGATCCTTCAGGTGAACCCCCGCGTAAGAGGACTTGCAAGAGGAAGCATTTAGACTCCCCTGAGTCTACAACCTCGGATACTGATTTAGTTGAGTCGGAGGGGTCCCCAAGATCCCCCTCTGAGGATGTCTCCTTTTCAGACATCCTTGAGCTCCTGAAACAGAGGGGGAACTGGCCCTCCATTAACCCCTCCGAGGATGAATCGGTATACCTGGAGGCGTTTGGATCTCGACCCTCCACCTCCTGGGTGTCTCCGCCTTTCGACCCTCTCATGGAAGTTATAGCTCAAAAGGCGTGGGCATCTCCTGATTTGGTGGAACCAGTCCCTAGGAGACCTTCAAAATTTATTACGGCCCCCGCAGAAAAGCAGTTTCTTACTAAAGGTGTCCCGGTTGATGCCATGGTGGTGGCCGCCGCCACTAAGAAGGAACTTGCAGATCCTTCCGTACCAGTCCATCCTGCTAACAAAGAGTCCAGGACTATGGACAGGTATGGTAAGCGGATGTTTTCCTCAGCGACCTTTGCTATGCGTTCGCTGAATTATTTATGTCACTTCACCAGACTTCAAAGGGACATCCTTAAAGAATTAGGTGAAGTAGTACAGGATCCTTCAGCAGCAGGGGCTCAGGAAAAGATTGCCTCTCAGCTGGGAATCCTTAACTACATAACCAACTCCTCCATGCGGCTCATTTCTTATGCAGCCGATGGGGTGAGTAGAGCTGCAGGCACAGGAGTGGCTCTCAGACGCCAGTCCTGGATGCGGCTCTGTAATTTTGCAGACCCTTTTAAGGCATCCTTCACAAACTCTCCCTTTGATGGGTCAACTTTGTTTGGCCCTCAGGTGAAGGACACATTGACCAGGTGTGAGCAAGACGGCAAGACTCTTTCTGCCGTAGGAGTCCGTTTCTCCACTCCTTCTAGACCTTACCCCAAAGGTCAGAAGGGAGGGAAAATGTGGTTCCGGAAATCACAAGGAGTCACGCCTGACACACGTGGTCAGTTTACCCCCAGAGACAGAGGGGGTAATAATAACAGACACCGCCCTAGGGGCAGAGGGGGTCCGCAGAACCAGGGCTCCAGAGAGCCTCTCTCTGACAAGACCTTCCAGCATCCCTGAGGTGTTGCCCGACTGCCCACCCTTGGAGGCAGTCGGGGGAAGATTGTCGCTGTACCCAGAGGCCTGGCTTTCCCTTTCTTAAGGCAAATGGGTACAGTAGATCATATCCGAGGGTTACAAAATTCCTTTCGAGGAAAGCCCCTTCCCTCAAAAAGGTCCCCTTCCAGACGTACCACCCGGTCTAAGGGAAATTGCAAGATTAGAGGTGTCAAATCTTCTAAAGAAAAGAGCTATCCAGGCAGTACCAAAAGATCAATTAGAGTCCGGAATCTACTCAAGGTACTTTTTGGTCCCCAAAAAGACGGGAGACTGGAGACCAATATTAGACCTCAGCAGACTAAACAAGTCTGTCAAAAAGATGAGATTTTGGATGGTCACACTTCAATCGATTTTGCCCTTTCTGGGCAAAGACAACTGGATGTGCTCTATAGACCTTCAGGATGCGTACTATCACATAAAAATCCACAGACGCTCCAGAAGGTTTCTCTGCTTTTGGCTGGGGACCAGTCATTTTCAATTCAGAGCCCTGCCCTTTGGTCTCACTACAGCCCCAGAGTGTTCACCAAATGCATGGCAGTGGTCACGGCTCACCTGAGACGTCTAGGATTCCAGGTGTTTCCGTATCTCGATGACTGGCTCCTCTCAGCCACCACCAGGCATCAACTCATCCGAGCCAGAGACTACACCCTACGTCTCTGCAGTCAATTGGGAATTTCGGTAAACTTCGAAAAGTCCTCCTTATCGCCCTGCCAATCTATTACCTTTATAGGCGCAAATCTAGACACTACTCGGATGTCAGCAAACCTAACAAGTCAGAGAATCCTAGATATCCAAAACCATGTTCGGATCATCCTTGCCAGCAAGAAGGTACAAGCCAGGCTGGTTTTGAAAGTGTTGGGCCTCATGGCTTCTGCCATCACACTCCTTCCTCTGGCCCATTTTTACATGTGTCTTCTACAATGGATGTTGTTCACACAATGGTCCTTCCAGTAGCTTCCCATGCGTCACAAGATCCTAGTGACACAGACCTGCAAGAACCATCTATCCTGGTGGATTTCCTCTCCTGTAGTCCATCAGGGCAGACCATTTGTTCCCCCGGCCCCGGTAGCCACAGTCACTTCGGATGCCTCCCTGATCGGGTGGGGGGGCATTATCAGGGCAGGATGGTTCATGGCACGTGGCAACCGTTCGAATACCACCTGCACATAAATGTCCTAGAGATGAGAGCAGTGCTTTTAACGTTGCAAGCCCTCAACGACTTTCTTCCCTTAGGAACTATTGCAGTTCACACGGACAACATGTCCGTGGTGTGGTACATCAACAAGCAGGGTGGAACCAAGTCCTATCCCTTGTGTCGAGAGGCTCTCAGACTTTGGCAATGGGCGATCTCCTCTCATCGGTTTCTGGTAGCAACGCATATCCCTGGGAAAACCAACATAATAGAGGACAGATTGAGCAGAGCTATACTCATGCCTCACGAGTGGTCTCTCAAGCAATCCATAGTGGAAGAGATTTTTCAGAAGTGGGGCCGCCCATGCTGTGATCTATTTGCTACTTCTCAAAACAGCAAATGCCTAGATTTCTTTTCTCTCTTCCCACTTCTGGGCCATCCCCCCAGAGATGCTCTTACCCAAGATTGGCCCCAGGGACTCCTTTATGCTTTTCCCCCCTTTCCATTGATTCCACAGGTACTCCAGAAAGCTTCTGTTTTGAGAGCCAAAATGATTCTCATTGCCCCTTACTGGCCTCGACAAATTTGGTTCCCGTTCCTTCATCGCCATCTCTTGGTGCAGCCTTGGCATCTGGATCCAGTAACAGATCTTCTGACCCACCAGTCGGGTCAACTGCACCTGTCCGTTACTTCCCTCAACCTCACAGCTTGGTTGCTCCACTTCCTTCCTTAGCCAGGCTTCCCATGATCTCTAACCCCATTAGAGACATTATAGTAGCTTCTCTTAAGTCCTCTACCAGGAGGATTTACTCTAGTAAGTGGAAACGCTTCTCCCTCTGGGCGAAGGATAAGAACATAGATCCTTTTACTGCCCCAGTTCAGTCAGTCTTGGATTTTCTAGCGGAAAATTTTCACTCAGGTTCTTCCTTTTCCACAGTCAAAGTTCAGTTGGCAGCAATCTCCAACTTTCATGTTGGGTTTGCAGACCACAACATTATGTCCCACAAGCTTTGTAAAGCTTTTCTTAAAGGGATGTTCCTTCTAAAGCCCCCTGTTAGGGATCCTCCACCACAGTGGGACCTAAATTTAGTGCTGGCATCCTTGATACTTCCCCCTTTTGAACCGGCTGCTTCATGCTCATTAAAGTTTCTTTCTTGGAAGACACTCTTTCTTGTCGCCATTACCTCGGCTAGAAGAGTGTCGGAACTTCATGCCCTATCTGTTCGTCCCCCCTATTTGGTCTTCCACAAGGACAGGGTATCCTTGAGAACCAATCCGTCCTTTTTGCCCAAGGTTGCTTCTAGGACAAATTTAAACCAATCCATTGATCTTCCTGTATTTTTTCCAAATTATTCTAACAGGGCGGAAAAAAATTGCATTATCTTGATGTTCACCGCCAACTTAGATATTACTTGGACAGAACGAAGCAATTTAGGAAATCTGATCAACTCTTCCTTTCTTATGCTGAAAATAAAAAGGTCTCCCTGTTTCTAAAGTGACCTTATCCAGATGGCTATCTTCCACCATTTCTGACATTTATCAACGTAGGGGCAAACAACTCAGCTCAAAACCTAAAGCACATTCCACAAGAGGCCTAGCCACTTCTACAGCTTTTCAGGCTAGGCTGCCCTTAGATACTATTTGTGCAGCAGCTACTTGGGCCACTCCTCATACCTTTGTTTCTCATTACAAATTGGATTTGGCCTCCAGGGATAGGGCAAGCTTTGGTTCCACAGTTCTCAAGAGTCTGTTCCATTGAGCCACCCAGGATAGAGGTGCTAGGGACGCGGTCCCATCCAGCAAGAATGAAGGCGAGATTGACAACTTAACATTTAGAAGTTATGTACCTACCATAACGTTCCATGTTAGTTGTCTTCTCTCGCCTTCTTTCTTGCGTCCCTCCCTCCTGTCCCCCTTGCCTGGACAGACCTTGATCTCCTCTTTTCTCTGGAAGATTCTTCTTCCTTGGACACCAGTTAGTTCTTGGCCTTGATTACCTGGTTTCCCTTTACAGCCTTTTAGGCTAGTTGTTCATCTTTCCTTAGTGGAAAGTTTGTTTTTGGTAGGCAGTTTTTTCCTCTAGATTCCAAACGAGATCTGGGTAATTACCGCCTTGCATCATGGGATATGGGGCTGCCTCGAGCTGGTAAAAGTGACTCTCGAGCTTAGCAAGTGCCGAGTCGGAGCCGAGGATCGGCTCCGAACCCATCCAGCAAGAAAGAAGGCGAGAGAAGACAACTAACATGGAACGTTATGGTAGGTACATAACTTCTAATTTTCCACATGGATCAGTCCTGGAACCTCTACTGTTTGGAATCTATTTCTCTGAAGTACAAGCTATAACTAAAGGTCTGTGGCTGGCAAAGTTTGCTTATGACTGCAAACTGAGAGCGGTCATAGAATATCCTAATGATGTCACCATCGTACATGAGGGTCTTACACAAACAAATGATTGGTGCCAAAGTCATGGCCTTAAACTCAATGCAAAAAAATGTATTATCATCCCTTTCAGTAAGAGCAATGTTCCTGCCACATCAATAACAACACCCTAAGTATGCACTCAGTGGTGAGATACCTGGGCACACAGGTAGACAGCAACCTTACCTTTGATCACCATGTCTCCACAGTGGTAAAAAGGGCATTTTATATTGCTCCTCTCATAAGTAAGAGCATTGCCTTCAGAAAAAAAAGAAGCTAAAACCTCCCTGTACTCTTCCTTCATCAGGTTAATAATTGAGTACAATGCCCCTTTTGGTATGTACCTTTCCAAGCACCTGCAGCAATTGGAGAGACCACAAAGGTTCCTCACAAGGAAAATTCAAGGTCAGCATCTGTCCTGTGAAGATCCTCTGAAATCGCTGTCACTTTATTCTGTTTCATACAGACTACTCAGAGGTGATCTCTCCCTTGCATATAAGGCAATCTATGACCCTGCTTTATTGGAAATGCTGCATATCCATAAGTCAAATGGCACACAGATTACTTGCTATTAAGGCCTTAACCTGGTAAGTGACATTAATAGAACCTGCTGGAAAGACAGATTCATCTCCCAGAGGTTACCACACCTTAAGAACAGACTCCCACTTCATGTCAAGCAGAGGACCTCATTGGCTCTCTTCAAACACAATCTGGATGATTGGATAAGCAACTGTAAATTCACCCCAGTAGTTTTACTTGTGTCCCTCTTGGACAGGGGCAATAGGTGCTGATTGTGGAAATAAGGGTAAGAACTTGGCTAGGCTTGTAAGGGCCCTAGGATCATTAACCTAGTGACCTCCTATGATCCTATGATTTTCTCCATAAACAACAAATTTCTTTCAATTCCTTCAAAACATTTTCCATTGTGTTCCACTTACTATTTTATTACCAAAAGTTATTCCCAAAAATGTAATTCCTTTCATTGTAAATTGTATTCCTCCTATATTTATCCTATTTTCCAAACCTTTACTTTTATCATTTTGCATCATACCTATTTCTTTAAAACAATCTACTACAGAAAATATGTCTCTTTCTTCCATAAACTATTTTAGTTATTCTAATAATAATTTCATTAGCATATGTGATCAAAACTAGAATATCTGCACCTGTTTGCATTACATACTTTGCATTTTCCATTTTACAATTCAGCTTACTTATTACCATATTTATAACTGAAGCAAATAATATACCACTGATACTATAACCTTGTCTTATTCCATTATTCATCCCTGTTTCTTTACATAACCAACCATTTATTAGAAATCTTATTATAGACTACCCCCGGGATTCATGAACCTTGCGCCAGGCGCCCGCATAGCGTCGGCGTTATAAAGCCAAATATGGCCACCGAGCGATTCAGGTATGAACCAATCCCACGCGCACTACCGGGCGGCGCCGACCTGCGCCGCCCCCGGCGTAGGTATGCTAAACACACTGTGTGCGGTATTGCACCATGCAAATGAAGGCAAATATCGATCCACGGCGGCGCAGGCGAAGGTAAGGGCACGGCAATGTAAACCAAGAAAAACGGTTTACATTTACCCAAACATGACCAAGGAGTAATGGAAGGCTGTCAACGTCAGGTATCATACAGGTGCAATATGCCAATGGCGAAAGGCACCGAGAATGTCCAAAGAAAACATGCACAAAATGTAAATAATGACATAAATGTTATGTACGCAGAAACCACAGCAGAACCCCCGGATATGTGCACAGAAGGTGCAAAACAATGAAATAATATGACAATGTCCTAAAAGAGCAGTATAATACACATCAGCTGCACAGCCACCACACACCATAGTATGTATGGAAAGCCTCAACCCCAGCGCAAGGGTTGTCAAGGAGTGGCGGCAGTGTTCTGCGCCAGAACCATGTATTAGCAGTCAATGCCATGCAAATGAGGCAGATAATAGTGAATCGCCAAACCGCGCCGTGTAAGGATGGAGCAAACGGCGCAGCGGTAGTATACCGAGGAGTGGCCTACACGGAATACATGTCAATCGCAGAGGGGTGTGCCACTGTAGGAGGAAGCACATTGGAGGCCAGCAAACATGGGCTGTACAATGCACATCACAGCAGCAGGACCGGGCGGTGAGGAAATAGATGCACTGAGAGTACATAATGCGCGCACAGATGCATGTGCACGAGGATGACTACGCTCCCCAACCCAGTCATGTGACGGCCTCCCCGTCAACAACCACGGATATAGGAAGGTAATGCGGAGAATATGAGGAAATGCGGAAGCAGTGTAATTGGAGCCGTAATGAGCAATCAACACCAATCAATCCAGGAAGGGCAAACGGCGGCAGCTGACAACTCTGCATGCAGACTCCCGCAAAACGGGAAAGGGGAGGCATAGGAATGCAAAGATAGTAGGGGATGTAGTAGAAATGCAAAGAGCAAAGAACCGAAATAGCACAGCCAAGTACAGAGGTAGCATAACGGCGGCGGCAGACAAAATGCATCATATGCCATGTGCCTGCAGGATGCACTGCAGGCAATAGTAGGTGCAACGCAGAAGCAGTAATGTAAGATGCAAAGCTAAGCCAATGCAGGCAACTGTAATGTAACACTAAAGGCAATAGCGCTGCAGTTGCAACGGTAAAACACGGAAGATAAACCACAGATACGGCTGCACAGAGACAGCCAATGACATCACCGGTATACAGCACAACAGTATAAAGTGTGAATGCACACAACACACAGCGATTTCCCAAACGCCGCACCGTAGGGTGTAAACACACGGGAACTTTTAATATGTATATGTTGGGTGCCGCCGTGGCGTGATGCATAGGTATGTGTCAGAGACAGACGGAGTTGCGGAGGAGGGTGCCGACAACCACCGTGAGGCCTCATAGGAGAAGGAGAGTGTTCAGAGCAAGGGTCACCTACCAGGGGCCGCAAGACCTGGACATAGTAGAACGCTACAGGGTGGACAGGGACACGCTACAGCAAATAGTGGAGCTGTGCCGCCACGCCTGAGAACAAGAGACAACAGAGGGGAGCCCATCCCAGTGGACACAAAGGTATGTGTGAGCTTGCGAATACTGGCTACAGGTACCTTTCAAAGGCCAACCGGGATATAATGGGCATCTCACAGGCATCAGCATCCAGGGTACTACACCAGTTCCTGGATGCCATGTTACGACATGCCCATGAGTATATAAACTTCCCCAGATCTCAGGAGGAGTTGGCTAGCAATATGCGCCACTTCCACCGTGTGGCACAATACCCGGAGGTACTGGGTGCGATAGACTGTACGCACATAGAAATCAAGTCACCGCCGGGAGCAGGGTAGACGCTACATAAACCGCAAGGGATACCCTCCATCAATTGCCAGGTCGTGTGCAATGCGCAGGGCATTATCATGGATGTGTGTGCTGGCAGCCCTGGAAGCTACCACGACTCCCATATCTGGCATGCCTCACAGCTGTATCAGGTATTTGCCAGGGGGGACATCACACAAGGTCACCTTGTGGGGATGCTGGCTATGCACTGGAGCCGTGGATGATGACACCCATCAGAAATGCACACACACACATGCAAGAACGCCATAATGAGGCACACGCACAAACCAGAATAATCATAGAGCGTGTGTTTGGGATGTTGAAATCACGGTTCCGTGCTTGGATACATCCGTGGAGCCTTGCAGTACTCTCCAGGCACATGTGCCCACATATTCATAGTATGTTGTATGCTACACAATATGATTCTGCGGAAACAGCTGCTGCAGGGACATAATGGTGTAGGGCCACCAAGCCCGCCACAACTGCCAAGGCAAGCACAGGCACAGGGCGCTCAGCGCCATGAACACACTGTGCCAGCCCCAGTAGGTAGACGGAGGCGCACCAATATGCCTATGCCTTGGCAAAGAGGGAACGATAGCACATACTCTGACAGCGTAGGCCCCATGGACTGACACCTCCCTACCTGCACACACAGTGAAATGGACGCCACACAAACATGTCTGCCCGTAATGTGTACCGTATGGGCGGACGATGTGTGACTCCAACATAGGCACCACCCAAACACTGCACACCCAATAGCCAGCGGAGCATGGAACGCCAACACCTCAACCGCGACGCCGGTCCTACAGCAGACGGCGAGTCAGATGCTGCCACTTTCGCTAAGTTGACCACATATGTACTTATGTGCATACACAGATACGGAGATAGATATCATCACACACGAGAAATATATGTACACATACACAGATATAAGGTACAACAGGTAAATATGGAATCCCAGGGATGCAAGTTTACAGAGAAGTAAGAGGCGAAATCTCCACATAGTAAACATAGTGAACGACAACCCCATCATCCGGGTGGGTGTGCAGAGCAGGAACCGCCAGCCATTGGAATGTCAACCTTCATGAATGCATTTCCGCTGGTCGGGATGATCGCCAGGCCACGGTACAGTAACGGATATGTGCGTGTCATATTCATAGGATATGGATGCGGAGGTACACACCGCCGCGATGCGGTCAACGAGGTACTGTGTGAAACCGCCGGTGCGAAGCGGCAATCATACCTCTCAAGTGTACGCCATTATGAGGAACGACTCATTTGGGGTCTAAAACAGTTCATGTTCCTCAAAGTTCCACATTGAAATAGTCTGTCACACATTCATTGTTAGGAATTTATTGAAATGAAATCCTGGTAAATAGAAATTAATCATATTAATTCATTAAAGGTTCTTCTTTATAAGTAAATCAGCATATTTTAACCATCCTATGACCTTCTTAGCTGAAGTTGTTAGTAAGCCATTAGTATGTGTTCCACATTTTGCCCATTTGTCCCATATTATGAAGGTGTGTGTTCCTCATTTTGGAAATGGAAGGTTGAGAGCTATGGCGGCAATATGTGTATGTGTGAGGTGAGGTTGTCGGGTGTTCCGCTGTGTGTGTGTAATGTGTGTGCCACTGTAAAATGTGTATGTAGGTGACATGTCACAGGCGGGGAGGAATAACATGCGAGGCATACAGTACAGGAAACATAGGCGATGTACAGCAGTACCCACAAAGTAGTAGTGACAGCTCCTCAGTGGCTAGGCGCGTGGCGACGTAAAACGATGCAAAGCGGAAATGTCCCAGAATGTACCACAGGACCATAGCCAACAGGAGATTCAAAGGACGATGTACAAACCATGACCGTATGTATGGCGCCATATGGTAGACTCAACACGATACGCCGGCAACGCTACACAGCATCAGGCATGTACGGCGAAAATACGCATGTGCTATCCCGCAACGATCGTGGCCACCTACCGCCCGTGAATACCGCTGTGTGTTCCACGACTGTTAAGTAAGCAAGCCACACTAATAGGAGGCAACCGGTAGCATACAGGCCGCCCCAAGTACAGGACCACAATCACCGTGAATTATCAGTGACAAAATGCCAATGGATAGTAGGCACGCATTTAACAACCGCAGATATATAACCGATGTGAAGGAGGAATACGTGCAGGAAGCACACATGCAGGCGATACCGACACCACACGACATCAACAAAACAAACAGTCCCAGAACAACAGACAGGTAACCTGCAGCTCCCCAAGCAGGGATGGAGCACACACACAAGCATATCGCGGTATGTATAAATGCAAGACCCACACCCGCACTGGCCACCCACATCCGCAGATATACCCCATCGCACATATCAAAGGGATACCAGCCGAAACCGTAGCAAAACATACAGGCAGTCAATGACAGCGCATACCCGCAACAAGCCGCTGGGAAACACTAGCAGCAGCTGATGCATCCCTGCATCCGCTGTGTACAGGAATATAACAGCTATGTTACACATCTGAATGCACAACGCCATCGACAGACGCCGCCTGGACACGGACACCCACATGTCGAACAAAATACCATACCCAACACACACAATCCACGGCTAACACCACAGCGAAATGTACCTGACACCACACATAGCGGATGCAGTCACACAAACATGATACAATACATACCATCCCCACTAAGGTATTGCAAATAACCAACGCCCACACGAGGAATGAACCATGGCCTAGTTCCGACGCCAGAACGCATTTAATGGAGGAGGATCACCGTGATATGCGATAAGTACACACCGAGGAACAGCTATTGGCGTGATGAACCCACATGCCTCAGGTAACGACGAATATAAGGAAGACTCCCTGATATTCAAACCGTATGTTCATACCGAACAAATAGTGAAGACAAAACAAGGAGTATCAAGCAAGTAGTGACGAATACAGAACCAAAGGCCAGAAAGGTATGTCGAACCCACGAGATGTACTGGTGTGTAACGATGATACGTATGACGAATCTGCACTGTATGTGAATGGTGTGTGTAAGTGAAGATACCTGTCCATCAGGCAGAGAGTGGTGAAAGGTGGTTATGTAATGCTAAGCCGCTGAGCATACCAACGACTGTGGACAACGGTGCACAGCAGTGGGACAACATGTACACAGCCGATAACCCAAGGTCCGCCATAGGGATTTCAAACACAGAACAATGCCACCACCCACGCTGATGCTGGCAGTGGATATCCAACAATGAAGTGTCACAGCAGGATAGGACATGTATGTATAGTGTCACAGCACACATGTGTATGCGCATATACCGCCGATGTCTTACGGAATGTGCGCACGACGCGCACGTATGCCTCGCAGTAGGGGTGACCATGTCAATTATGTGTAATGCAAAGCTGTCATGATGGATATGTTCAGAAATCATATACAGTATCACAGGCATAGCATGCATGATGGAGGGATGGCCTAATGTTATGTACATAAACAGGATATGTATGGCCTGCACATATGGGACAGAGTAGTAGCAGAATAGGTACCCGAAATGGAGGGAACAGCAAGTAACCGTGTCCAAACGTTCTGTAGCAGGTGCAATGTGTGCAACAATGATGTCTGGCAGGGCCGTGTAAACACATGTGCAATGTACACAGTAGTGTCACCCCCCCCCACAGTAGTGTCCACTGAACAGCAGAGGTGGATGTCAACTGTATGTCTATACAGTACTTCCGCTGTGGTGGTACCATGGGTCTGTGTCACCCTACCAGCAAGGGAGCTATCACATGACCAGTGACACAGTGTGTCCCTGTGGGATGTGCACAGGACCTATGTCCCACAGCACGGTGTGTGTCCAGTCTGCGGAGGTCACACAGACGCCCAGGCTGAGCAATGTGGCATGTGTGCACACATGCAGGAGTGCTCCATTCACCCTGCCCACTGCAAACGCCATGTAGGAGTACTACATGCATCAGTAATGTGGAGAACATGGCCCATGCCAGAGTAGATGACACCCCTGTGTTAGTGGTATGCAGGTGAGTACAGATGTGTTTCACGACTGTCATTTGCATATGTAAACTGTCTGAGCCGGGTAGACATCACGGCATGACTATACTGTGACATGTAAAGTTGTATCCATTGTGTAAGGTACACCACACATGTGTTATTGTAACACTGCCCGCATGTACATGTGTGTATGGCACAGGTACAAGTGCACCCAATGTATCAGCTAGACATACAGTCCAGAAATGTGTGGCCCTGCACATGTGTACCCACGCCATAGTGGAATATGGCAACCACAGCACCATGTGGGGCATGTGTGTGTACAGCAACCATGTACAATGTGATATGCATGTATGGGGACAGTATCCATGTGATACACAGTGCATGACTGTCACTATGCAAAGGTGATGTGTATGCACTATGTGTGATGTAACTGATGCAATGACATCTACATGATATATCTGCCACACTGACACCTGTATGGTTGTTAGCAGTATGAGTAGGTTGAGCTACAATGCTGCCAGGTATGTAGATGTGGTATATGTAGGCATGGACAGTACTCTGTGACAGCATGTAGTGTATGTAAGCAAATAGTGAGCATGAGGGGCCACATGACTGAGGACTGTGCAATGTCACATGTACCTGACATGTTGTAGTTAGCATGATATGCCTGCACCACTGTGTGACCTGCACAGGAGTCACATGGTGACACATCCTGAGACATAGGGTACGATGTGATGCTGGATGCCGACACTGGCAATACCATAATGTGGAACGGTGCTGAAGGGCAAAGAGCGGATAATGTCTGATTTGTCACCCTCTGTACCACACCAACCACCCATGCAATGGTATGACAGGTGGCCAGCATGTGGATGTGGTGTGCTGTGGCGCACAGAAGCCCAACAAGGGTGCCAGTAAAGGCATGGAGGTCGCCAATGAGTGTGTGGAGCATGTATGTGAGGATGTGGCCCAGTGCCATACTGAATGGCCCAGTCATGGGTGTACAAATGCAGCCCCATACGTGCAATGCAGTACCACCCATGTGTAGTGTGATAGATGTGGTAGTGTGGTGGTCAGGGTACACAACGCCCATGAACGGGCTAGCAGTCAATGCAGTGTGCTGCTGCAGAGACATATAACAGCCAGGTTTGCGGATACAACAACCACGGAGATTGAGGTGACATTGGGACCGTGTCCTAGGACATAACGGTGCATGGCAGTACCATGTATGTGTCCACAGGGTTAATACAATGTCCAGCCATGGATTGGAACCCTGTAGTGAGTGAGAGTGTGTATTGTCGGTAGGTACCCCATTGGCAGGCACGATGCCAGCAACATCTGTGTTGGCAATGCCTGCATGAGTGTTGTATGCTGCATTGAATGTGGATGTAGCCAAACAGCAGAGACATACCACCACACTGTGTGAGGGCCCACACTGCAATGTATGGCAGTCATGTGTAGGTAGCTAGCTGTGGAGTATGTGATGCACCATGAGGACCCACCATGACTGTCAAGTGATGCACCACACACATGTGAACATAACTACCGTGCAACAGCCTGCACATGTGCCCATACAGCACATGTGCATGGAACAGGAATACCACTGTGGCGCCTGTGAAAAGGCCAGTACCACCATGTCTCTGTGTGGAATAGCATGGTCCCTACCAGTGCGTAAATGTAGTGGAAGTGCACTGTGATATGTGTTGGCATAGTCACGATACCGTCCATCGTGACGAGGTGCCATGCCATCAACTACCTCTGTCAGTGGATGTTGGTATTACCGGCTGTAGAGCGTATGTACTATGCATGCTGCGATGGTCGTGTGTCTAGGGCGTGGCTAGCAGGGCTGAGAAGCATGGATGTTCAGCAAACAGAGGGGGGATGTCTGTAGGTATAGCACACAGACACATGGAGGTATGGTGCATGCCGAGGGTAGTGTAGGTATGGTATGTGTCGTGTAATGTGTCACCCAGCTATGCGCACTGCATGGCCAAGCATGTGTGGGTCCATGGGAGTCCATACTAGGAAGTGCGTGTTGCTGTCAGTACATGGCAGTAGCAACTGTCCCAGGTGCAATGTACAGTATGACAACACGGCCAGCATGTAACCTGTGGTGTACAGTGTATTCACCGTCGCGGTCACAATGTGTGTAGCGGTCACGAACATGGGTATCTGAACATGGATTACCTATGATGCAATGTGTCTCGAATATACAGTATGTGTGTAAATCACTGCGTGGTGTGGGAACCACCCACCCGTGTGTTGCAGTCCAGGTATGTGCCTGGGAGGTATGATCTGTGTACAATCTGGACTCGCAGGTGTGCTGTGTAGGGCATGGAGGCAGGTCCCAGGCACTGCAGATAAATGACATGTGTGCCGCATTGTGTGTGCAGTGCTTGTGTACAGCACAGTGGAGGGTGTAAGCATTGTCACACATCACTGCATGCTGTGCCTGCCTGTGACAGCCCTGCCGGAGACAGACATGTGACACTGCTGCACAGGCAGCATAGCATGTGAAGATGTACATGTGGGCTGCACACCTTAGGCAGATGTCTGCAGGTCATGTGTGCCACGGTAGTGTGGTTGAACACGACTGTCAGACTGGACAAACACCACATGCCTGCATAAGTACAGTATGACCATAGTCAACAGTCCCAGTGACAGAGTAGGCCAATGTACAGTATCCCTGTGTGCAGACCACTGGCTACTGGACACCTGGCTAGACACACACCCGGAGGGTTAATTCACCATTGAGCCATCACATGTCCCAGTCCATGTGGCCTGTACAATGTCATCACAGGGTGGTCACAATAGCAGGTGGCAAGGCAGACACGGTGTACCAGGTGATGTGTCATGCGCGCATATGTTGAGTAGCACAGCTGTTCACATGTCCGCAACATACTGGTGCACGATGTATACTGTTACATGATGTGTGGAACTGCACTGTCACCCACTACAGGGCCATCTGACACAGGTGTGTTGTGACAGGTGTAACCCATGTTTGCACAGGATACACACTGCTGGTGTAGGCAGCCATGCTGGTGGCTACCAGTGGTACATGCAGTGGTCATACAGCCATACTGCACACAGTGTTCATGCAGGAATGTCCATTGTCGTGGACGATGTGCTGCTATGTGAAGGTAGGTGTGTGTTGTGAATGTTACACATCCAGATGACACCATCTGGCGCAGTCATGGTCATCAACACCATTACACACATCCACAGCAGTCAGAACCCAGTCCTGACAATGTGTGTCAGTCACCCTCGCATTGTGTGACATATGTGCACATGGCGGAACACCTCCCACTGTCATCTAAGATGGCTACATGATGTCCGGAATGTGCTGTGAAAATGTACAATGCTGGTAGCCCAATGAAGTACCTGGAATCACACACAGTACGCTATGGCAGCCATGTAAACCATGCACAACAATGACCGCCCAACAGACACAAACAATGCGCTGACACGTGGAACATGTGCACATGACAACCCCCAATGAGGTATGTTGCACATATTGATGTACAATTGTCATCTATGGCCATAGCATGGATGCAGACGCACATACCCCACAGGTAGTACCACGTGATGTAGGTAGGGGGGCATTGCACGGTACATGTGACAGTAGCTGTACAGCCACATGTCCTGCATAGCCGCCATGTAGGGTAGCTGTGGCATGTGACCGCAGGACATGCCCGTATAATTGACCATGTCCCACAGGAGATGTGTTATGTGTGTACCACATGTGATGTGCCGACAACAACGGCTGCCGGTGTACCTGTGTGACATTGTCTGTGATGGGTGCAAAGGCATATAGTATCGTATTGCATGCCCACAAGCCCCACATAGGTGCATAGCCTGAACATACAATACAAGGAGGGTGTGGGATGATAGCAACCCACAGGAGGAGATGGGTACGGACGGCAGACCACAACCACATGTGCGTGTACGGTGTTCACGTCCACGACACATGAGCATCTGAGAGGCTAGCGTTACAGCTGTACAGGGTTGCATGCATATATGTTCAGCAACATCCCTGTGTGTCCCACCACTGGCCCGTGGACCGATGGACACCAACCAAATGTGCAGATATGATATTTGCACAGCACATCACAGATGCCTACTGTACAACAGGCTTACCGCGTAGACATGTGCATAGTAGGTCTGCGCCAGCTGCAGTCAAACACGTTATGTGCCGAACCACACCAATAGTCCAGGCCATGCCACAGATGGACGTGCATGCATCTGTGTATGTATGGCTGTGAATGTCTCCGGCATAGCAGTATAGCTGTGTCACCGCTGTGAACAACAATATGAATGGGTTGTATGTGTGAGGGTGCGCATAATACGGTATGGTCAGATCGACGATACCATCACTGACCCTGCTATGTGAACATCCCTGTCCCCATACATGGATACCTATGCTGTGCCCAACACCACATTCACAGAGGGAGGGATGGCGGTGTGTAGTGCAGCAGCAGACATGGGGGTGGCAGCAGGCACTGGATGTACACATATGTGGTACCCACATCAGTGCAGGCAACCATCCATGTGCACGGGATAGCGGAAATGTCCACATACAGTACTGTGTTGATCAATATCACAGCACATAGCACCTGCCAGGGTTACAGTGTATGCATGGATGTGTGATACCTGCATGCACCTGACACACCCTCAGCAAGCAGTGTGCAGCATACCTTGCTTGAGGCCAGTGTCCACACCATGGTGATAGACATGTTGAATGTCCATATACACATAGCAATGACATATGGAATGGACAGCCACCCTGCCAATAACGTCAACCCCCAGGTGGATCACAACCCAGTGCCATGTATGTGGCATACCCTGCCATACCATGCAGCCCTGCCCAGCAAGGCTGCATGAGCTATCACAGTCCTACATGGTGCAATGGACAAAAGGCACTCTCACTATCAACCATACACAGCAGTAATGTGGCGGTGATGCACCCTGTGGTGTTACAGGTGCTGTGTGTTGCTCTGGACAATGTGTGTGTGTACATGCTATGCATGGCCTTTCCTGCTAATGTGTCATGGTTACACAATGCCCTATGTCTATCACATGTGCAACACAGGTGAGCTGTGGCAAGTTGTCCAACACCCGAACAGTGCTGTGTTGATGTACATGTCACAACACATGCATGTGCAGGTGTCCATGTGTATGTGTACAGTGCCACTGCTGACGCTCACAATGGCTACAGACGGATGTTTACTGACATATACACAGCGCCCAGGTGAACAGTAGCACTGACGCCACATGGGGACCTATGCCAACTGATATGGACACAGGTGCAGCCAGGTGCACATGTCCACAGCAGGCTAACATCTACATGGTGCGGTACAGTGTGATGGGGTGGCACACAGATATGATGTGACACCCACTGCTCAATGGTGTGAAGCCAACACATCGGCTGTGTCACCGCCACGATGCCTTTCACAGATTACTGTGCAGATGTTGTACATGTCATAGCAATGTATTTCCAACAGTATGCCAGCACAGCAGTGTAACTTTGACCTGCCACCATCATTATGTCTTACAGATAATGCCACGCTCCCGCTTCCCGCATTCATCCGCCAGGAGGATGAGGTGATTATACCATACCTCCATACAAATCATGACATCCTATTCAGTCATGCGCCACAGCAGGCACAGGAACGAGAGGAGATGTGGCAGGAGA
This sequence comes from Protopterus annectens, assembly GCF_019279795.1. Lineage (NCBI taxonomy): Eukaryota > Metazoa > Chordata > Ceratodontiformes > Protopteridae > Protopterus > Protopterus annectens. The sequence goes on from NC_056748.1 coordinate 941,646,251, forward strand.
TGTGCAGGAGGGTGAACAGCCTGGGCGGACACAACCGCAGTTACCAGCAGATCCGCAGGCACTGCACAGACCTGATCCAGCATGCAAGACAGCGTGCCACTGCAATCGCCAGACAACAACGTGGGACAGGTGGTGGGCCACCAACCCAGCCCCCACTCACAGCCACGGAGGAGCTCCTGGCCAGTCTGGGTACACCCACGGAACAACACGCAGAAACTCTTAAGCGCCCATCGTGGAGTTGGGTTTCTTGTAAACTATGAGGTAGGTGCTACCTGGTTAGTCAGTGTTGCATGTTTGTATGATAAGCGACGGGAGTGGGTGTCATAGTACAACACATAATATAGCAACACATGCCAGCTATATGGCCACACAAGATGCATACTACAGTATGCTATGTTGTGTTACCAGACATGTGCATAGCAGATGCGAACTCACAGATGCATGATGTGACATGCACAGTGCTGACTGTGGCGATAGTAATGGATAATGTGTATACCTTTGTGTCATTCCTTTACAGATACCCCTGGCGTGTCGCAAAGACAAGGGTCTGTCGCAGGTAAGTCTGTTGCTAGTCAAAGGCATGATACGGTGTATTGATATTCCCCATGTGTCCAGGTATGACATGCACACCTGTGTGTGCCCCAGTCACGGTATACAGGTTGCACCACCCGACACACACACCACCCATGTACAGTAGATACAACCGTTAGCGTAGAGTGGCATGACACCACACAACCTATTGGTGTGTTACGGGCAGTCAGCTATGCATACAATGGTGTCGGTGTTCCACAATGGCTGCATGTGTAGTATGCATTGGTATGCCTCTGCAGTATGCACACAGTACCACATAGTGAGCTGTGATCTGGCCAGAGCACAGGTGTTACCAATGTGACCTATGCCCCTGCATCGGTTGCACACGCCAGACATGGCACATACCATGTCCCATGCACGTGGATGTCTGTCTGCAACATTTTCACACCATGACATGACCTATGCACGACATGGCAGACATCCACACTGTCTGCATATCCGTAGGGAATGTGACACCTTAGACTAGTATGGTTGTATGTGACATGGGCCACCACAGGGCCGTGTGCACGATGTCCACCACACACAATTGTCAATGACCCAGACAGACAAGGCCATGGCCGATACCTACAGGCATGTTGTCACACAGTACATCCACAGTGGGTATTCACTGTTGCACCCTGTACACACATAGTGGCCTCATCACTGTAGTGGACCCCCTGGACATCCGATGTGATACACCAGTGACATGGAATGCCTGTCCACAGCTACTACAGGTGCCACCATTGTCCACCATATATGTGCTGCTGAGCAGCTGAACTGATTGTCAGACATGGCAATGTAATGCGCCCAGGTCACGATCGCACAGAAACATACCTGTGTCCTGCTACTGTGCAGTGGCACAGTGCCTGCACTCCACACTGTACAGCTATGTATACAGCTCACACCAACCGCACCTGCACAGACATCCCTGTTACCCATACATTGTATCTGTAGACTGTACACATAACACTGCACTGTGACAGCTGTTGTGATGTGGTGCATGTGGTGGGACACCATTGTCACATGTCCACATGATACCGCACATGTTTGCAGTGTACATGACATAGTGTCGGCAGCCATGTGTAGTGTCAACTCGCCTGTGGCCACACGGTGTATCACGGTGATGCATGCAAACTACCATGAATGTGTGTACTGCATGCCTACTAAAAGACACCTGCCTGTTGTAGTGTACCCACCAGGGCAGTGTGCATACTGCCACTATGAATGTCTGGTCTGCATTCACTGGTCTGTGCTGTGGGAATGCTGCATGCCACCTGCAATATCACATGCATGATGTGTCTGTGTGTGTGTGTGTGTGTGTGTGTGTGTGTGTGTGTGTGTGTGTGTGTGTGTGTGTGTGTGCATGTCTGTATTGTAACGGATGGTATGTCTTTGTATTGACAGGTGCTGTAGGTGAGTTCCCCTCCTGCGGGCCATCTGAGGCTAGTGTCCACACAGATTTTAGTGGTGATGACCATGTGCATGAGGCACAGGCAGGGTCACCACAGGCAGACACTGTGCCATTGGAGAACATCACACTTACATCCCATTCATCCCTGCACACGGTTCAGATGCCGACACATACCCCAACACCATTGCCCATGGATGACGGTCAGTCAGCGTCTGTTGGCACCGAGCAGGAATGTGTGGTGGCTGCAGAAGGTGTGGCTACACACAATGTTGCCAGTGCAATGACTGGTGCAGTGCCACACAGGCATGTGGCAGGTGCTGCTCGTAGGGGAGCACCGCTAGACATACACCTGCCGTACAGGTGCAGCAGCTGGTATAACCAGACGCATGTTCCAGACTGTAATGGCGGCACAGGCACGCGCCGAACGGCAGAACCTGGAAGGGCAGAGGCTGCAGAGGTCTGCAATCCGCTCCTTGAATGACAACATCCAGTCATTGGCGATCGCCCAACAGCATCTTGCCGATGTTCTGATAGGAGATTGGGTGAGATGGCTGGGATCCTCGACCGAGGCATGGCCATCCGTGAGCGTGAGCTGTCTGTGCTGGAACACATGGTAGGGGTGAGGCATAGGGCACGGGTGTGGGCCAGTAACACCAACAGGTGCAGGTCAGCGTGTGCGTGCCACCTCCCATGCCCACCCACACAGTGCTGGTAGCAGCAGCAGTGCAGCTGCTACTACACCAACCACACCAGGACACAGCAGGCCACGTGGACGTGGCCCTGGACGGCCCCGCGGCACATTTCCAGCGGACATGTGACATCGGAGAGTGGACAGTCTGTATCTCCACCCGGTAGTGCCCGTGCGACCCCAGGCAGGCGCAGGTCACGTCGCCGCAGGCGGACACAGTGAGCCGTAACACCTGCACTGTACAGTCTGGGGCTGTCAAGCATGTAGGCATCACAGATGACTGAACCATGTACACACAAACCCACACACAGCAAACACAACTGTAGGGCTCCACCACATCCACATGCAATCTACACAGTCATGCCCAGTCAATGCACAGGCCCTTACACACACACATGATGTCATCCATTGGTACAGCCCATGCCTGTGGCACACATATCACCCTGTGCATATGATGAAGTCTCTGCCGCAGAACTGTGAGCTACACCATTGGTGCACGGTTATGCAAACATATTCTGATGCACAGGGTGGACAAGATAGTGAGAGGTGTATGTGATACCTGTGTCCGCATAGTACGTGATGTGTATGTTGTGGTGTGTGTGTATGGCTGGTGACAGGTGTGTATGTGATGTGGGTTGTGCACTGACATCATGCAGCAGACATACCATGTAGGGCAGGTGCAGCATTCATTGATCTGTGTACACAGTATGCGTGGTGGTTACATGTGTAGCACCATGTTGGTTCAGTTAACCCGCATGACAATGATGGTGTACTTGCATGTGCCTACTGGGAGCACTGTTATTAGTTCCCCACGTGTAGTCATGGGGTACCCACAGGCATGTCTGGCAACATCAGCATAGTACAGGTACCCGCAACTGGCATGGACCCCTACATAGGTACATAGGCGCACATGTACATACCAGGCTATGTGCCCTACGACATGTGTAGACCTAGCATGACTGTGTGTGGCTGCTAACACCCCTTAGGATGGGGATGCCACATGCATCAGTCCCCAGTCCCTCGCCCAGCACTGACACACGGATGATGCCTGGCGATAACTATGTTCACACATCCACACATCATGATTACTCCTGGACGAAGGCAGTCAGGGCCTTTCCTTAACATGGGCTGGCACTCCTCTCCGTGTCGTAGGGGGTCTCTGGCCGCTGACCCTGTTCCCCAGCACGCCCCACTCATCTTTGTGGTGAGGTGTCTGACAGTCGCTTCTGTGCCCGTGGTTTGCCTGGAGCCTAGGAGGTGGAATATGCCCATGTCACCCAGGTCGGACATGGCCGCAGTATGCCAGGCACAGATCACCACAGAGCAGATGTGCTGGGAAGGTATACAGCTGGAGTCCCCTTGGTCGTGCAGCTTGTGACACATGTCCTAGCACCGCCATCCCTGCGCTGTGGAACGCTTGTGGTCCTTCCGAAAGTGCTGCAGGTGTCAGCTTAGATACAGGCCAGATGTGCCATCGCACGCAGTCATTGCTGTGGTGTGTGATGTGTACAGGGTACAATGAACACCCCTGATGTGGATGCGATTCCTTCCAGACCAGGTGGCCACAGTGGAATGCCTTCACACACACATTGCCATTGTGTGTGTTGACAGAGGTTACCGACAGGTGTGGTACCCATTTCCATGAACATGTCCACCATTTTGAATGGCTTACCACCTACATGTTACATTGGGCCGAACATGTCCTTCACACTGGGTAGGTCTGCACCTTCTCTGGCATGTAGCAGCAGGCCATGGCTCTGGCACCAGTTATCCATGTCTATTACGCCCAGGTGGATGTCCGTGTCACATGGGGTGTTGGGTATGGTGGCTGGTGTGTAGCCATCTGCATACCTTGTCTGCCACAATCCCCCTATGATTGCATGCACATTTGAAGGTCGAATGTCTGATCAGCCCAGGACTGAGCCCTGTGGGCCTCCACTGGAGACCAGATATGAGTGTGACACGGCACCAGGAACACCAACCCTGTGTGGTGTGACCTCCAACCTTTCTGAGAACCATCGGGTGACATATGTCCCCACATGTACGCTGGCAAGCCTTTCCATGAGTCCCATGTGGAGTGTACTCTGAACGCTCCCACCAGGTCATGGTACTGTGTGCAAACCCGCATATCCCCATCAATGGCCTTGGTGACCACTCCAGACAGGACGAGCAGGTTCGGGAGGCAGGATCCACCCTTGACTATGTTGTTGTGGGTATGTTCCGCATTGGCTGTACACCGCTGTCTGTATCCATGGGCACCTGTATGGACCTCCACACAGCTTTGCAGACAAGGCTTGTCAAGCTGATAGGGTGTGGCTGTCTACAGTCCAGAAGAGCACTACCCTGGCATAGTGGGACCACAGATGCCATATGCCATCCATCGGGACATAGCCCATAGTAAGGCTAACATGACACAGTGGCCTCATGTGTGGGTCGAGGGCCTCAATGAGGATGGGTAGCACACAGCCAGGGACACCATCGGTGCCCATTGGTGCTGTGTCAACCGCCATAGAGTTATGAGATCACCCAGGCCATATGAGATGTTTTGGAGGCTACACTCTGGTGGATGGATATGTCCCTCTTGGGGGTGGGGTGGATGTATGCATGGAACATGTCCGCTGGTTTGTAGACAATGTCTGTGGGTGCAGTGACCGCTGTACCATTCTGGACCATTTCCGCCAAGTCTGTGTGCCTCCAACCATGTCCTTACCACAGTTAGGGAAGGCCCTATGGTTGTCTCATGTGCCCTCTGCAGTACCACTCCCACAAGCGCCGTGGATGATTGTATGTGTGACCGAATGGTGTGGCCGGTATGAATGGGAGATGGTTTCCTGGTACTGACATTGCTCTGTCATGTATTAGCTCCAACTGTTGATGTACAGCTTGTCAGTGGCTGGGGTCCACCACACCATGTGCCTACCTGTGGTGGACAAGGTCCTGATGTTATCATGTTCGCCTGGTGCAGACATGCATGGGGGTGCTCAGAGAAGGCATTCATAAGGCGGTTGGCAGTCTGGCCTGTGTTCAACACTGGCATGGAGGACTTGTAGGGTACCACACCGGTCGTATGATGTGTGTGGTTTGTTGTGGAGAGGTCATCACTTAGGTCCCCCTGCCGGTGTTGGGTGCAGGATGTGGATGACCAGTGGATCCACTATATGGTCTGGCATCACCATTGAGGGCTGTACATCCTGTGTGGGGCATATCCTCACCATGTGTGATGGGCAGAACTGTTAGACATCCCCCCTAGTGTGTATGGTGCATGGCTGTTTAACAGTGGCCAGGTGTGAGAACACCTGGGACCAGTGGCGAGTGTGTTGTGCCATGGGTAATGTTCCCAGTCTATGTATGGGTGGTTCATGTCACCCAATACGGTGCTGTTGTGAGAGCATGCACACTCACCAGTGTCCTCAGGACGTCTGTGCAGGTATCCTGTGTTTGGGAGGGTTGTCTGTAGCATGCAAGAAACTGTAGGCCAGTCCTACCCATGGTTAATTGCACCTAGATATTCCTCGCTGCAACGGCCATGTCTGTGGCATGGCCGGGTTGCTGTTGTGTGGCTGGACACACACGACGGTCCACATTCCGCCACCCATGCCGTCACACCATGTGTATGCATGTCTGCTCTGTGCCGAGTCTAAGTGTCTGAGCATGCCCAGTAGGCAGCTGTGTAGATAGACACACAGCACAGTGCACACCGCGCCTGACTGCAGTTATACCCCGGGTGCATGCCTGTATCCCCTTCGCAACGGCCACGACTGTGGCATGGCCAGGTTGCTGTTGTGTGGCTGGACACACACGACGGTCCACATTCCGCCACCCATGCTGTCGCACCATGTGTATGCATGTCTGCTCTGTGCCGAAGTCTAAGTGTCTGAGCATGCCCAGCAGGCAGTGATGTACTGATCAGTGGTTACTTGGTATTCCCGACTGCAGCACTAACGCAGTTACTGCACGGCGACCTTGGGATGGTAACAGGCCGCGTGACTGCGCACTCTGACATAATTCCCGATCGGGCGCATTGCCTCTGCAAATGATACCACCCACGAGGGGTATGCCTCCTGACAGCGCCTGCTCAGTAAACTCGGTAGCTGCTCTGTAAATGCTTCATACTGTAGTGTGTTCATGTAGATAGGCGAGGTTCGCCTCCGCCCTTCCGTGTGTGTGTGTGTGTGTGTGTGTGTGTGTGTGTGTGTGTGTGTGTGTTTCCAGCTGCCTCTGCGAATGAACATGCTTTTAGACGCTTCGCAACACATACCTTGGCTATTGCCAGCTATTGTCTTGCGGGTGATGTCACCAGCCTAGAAGTATGCCTCTGACAGCGCTCTGCTCAGTAAACTCGGTAGCTGCTCTGTAAATGCTTCATACTGTAGTGAGTTCATGTAGATAGGCGTAGGTTCGGCTCCCGGCCCTTCCGTGTGTGTGTGTGTGTGTGTGTGTGTGTGTGTGTGTGTGTGTGTGTGTGTTTCCAGCTGCCTCTGCGAATGAACATGCTTTTAGACGCTTCGCAACACATACCTTGGCTATTGCCAGCTATTGTCTTGCGGGTGATGTCACCAGCCTAGAAGTATGCCTCTGACAGCGCCTGCTCAGTAAACTCGGTAGCTGCTCTGTAAATGCTTCATACTGTAGTGAGTTCATGTAGATAGGCGTAGGTTCGGCTCCCGGCCCTTCCGTGTGTGTGTGTGTGTGTGTGTGTGTGTGTGTGTGTGTGTTTCCAGCTGCCTCTGCGAATGAACATGCTTTTAGACGCTTCGCAACACATACCTTGGCTATTGCCAGCTATTGTCTTGCGGGTGATGTCACCAGCTTAGATGTATGCCTCTGACAGCGCTCTGCTCAGTAAACTCGGTAGCTGCTCTGTAAATGCTTCATACTGTAGTGAGTTCATGTAGATAGGCGAGGTTCGCCCGGCCCTTCCGTGTGTGTGTGTGTGTGTGTGTGTGTGTGTGTGTGTGTGTGTGTGTTTCCAGCTGCCTCTGCGAATGAACATGCTTTTAGACGCTTCGCAACACATACCTTGGCTATTGCCAGCTATTGTCTTGGGGGTGATGTCACCAGCCTACAAGTATGCTTCTGACAGCCTGCTCAGTAAACTCGGTAGCTGCTCTGTAAATGCTTCATACTGTAGTGAGTTCATGTAGATAGGCGAGGTTCTCCCGGCCCTTCCGTGTGTGTGTGTGTGTGTGTGTGTTTCCAGCTGCCTCTGCGAATGAACATGCTTTTAGACGCTTCGCAACACATACCTTGGCTATTGCCAGCTATTGTCTTGCGGGTGATGTCACCAGCCTAGAAGTATGCCTCTGACAGCGCTGTGCTCAGTAAACTCGGTAGTGCTCTGTAAATGCTTCATACTGTAGTGAGTTCATGTAGATAGGCGTAGGTTCGGCTCCCGGCCCTTCCGTGTGTGTGTGTGTGTGTGTGTGTGTGTGTGTGTGTGTGTGTGTTACCAGCTGCCTCTGCGAATGAACATGCTTTTAGACGCTTCGCAACACATACCTTGGCTATTGCCAGCTATTGTCTTGCGGGTGATGTCACCAGCCTAGAAGTATGCCTCTGACAGCGCTGTGCTCAGTAAACTCGGTAGCGCGTTCTGTAAAGGCGTCATACTGTAGTGTGTTCATGTAGATAGGCGTATGTTTGGCTCCCGGACCTTCCGTGTGAGTTTTTGGGCGTTTCATGCTGCCTGTGCAGATGAACATGCTTTTAGACGCTTTAAAACACATACCGTGCCTACCAGCAGCCATTCCTGTACGGTTGTCGCCACCCACCTGTACATGTGCCTCTGCTGGAGCTGTACTCGGTGGTCCACGTAGCGCATACCATACCTGTGTTGTACGTGTGTGCGGTTGGGTATGTGGGGGTGTGGTCAATCATCATGCGTGCCACATGTGTGTGTGTGTCCAGGCTCCCAGCTGCATGGGTTCATACAGTATGGCTTTGAGGTTTACGCGGAACACCCATAACCTGGCACCATCCTTGTGTTTGTGGATGGCGGGATGCAGCTCGTGTACTGCTTGTGTGCTTTTCCTGATCGGCGACCTCCGTAGCGTGTTCTCCACGCGCACCCTACTATGGTGTGGTAGGGTGCTGCTGTGTACATTACACTGACGGGCCTGCCGGATGTGTCCGTCTGTATCTCTTTCTTTGTATATCTATGTACCTATGTTGTGGACGTATCGCTGCTCTACCATGGACAGCTGTCTTCCCCATGTATCGCATATTTGCACGGCTGACACATATAACTGTGGTACGTTGCATATCCACACATTGTCCATGCACCGTCCGTATTCCGAACACCTCATAGACATCTGCTGGATTACGTGGTAGACAGCTATCCTTGCTGTCCTGACACTGTACCCATACACGACATACACCTTGTGTGTACTTGCCTATTTATGGTGTGTGTATGTCTAACTGTGCTGTATGCATGGTCGTGTGTGTCCTGCTATAGCCATGTGTGCAGCTGTCGCCACTATGGGTATCCTTGTGGACCGCTGTTACATGGGCACGGCTGAACATACCTGCAGACTGTACTACCCCTGCGACGGCAGCGGCCTTACATCGTGCGCTGCCCTAGGCTGTGGGGCTACATGGCGACGCCACCACAACACATGGTGCACCCATCTTGGTATACCCACGTGACACGCCTACTAGACAGGTTGCCCTACTAGAGCGGGCGCCTGGGCAGCCGCAGGATTGGCGATGCCTACGGCCGGCTATGGGCACATCACAAGGCATGCGCCTACATTCGGTGTTTTATGACGTCTAGATTATAACACCACAGGAGGGACCTCCTCAGCTATGCTGAAGAATGCGGATGTAGATAGATTAGTAGGTGGAGGGTTGGCCACACACCAGGGCTGACCGATGGATAACTGCCGAGGCATCTTTTGAGAGGCAGGTGGAGCAAACACCCGTAACGGGAATGTAGTGTAGATACAGATGTAGGGTTAACATACATTTGTCCACTCTGTCAGTTCTGTACCGTTGTATTACAGTGATATGCTATGCATATCTTCCATATACATTGTTAGGTCTTCGATTGTTGAGGATTCGACATAGTACAATATCATACCACGGAAAACGGAAAACTGCAAAATCGGAAAAACAACAGATTTCCGCGGTAACAGTTCGACAACGCTTAACAGTTTATTAAACATGCAACGCTTACAGTTATTAACTTTCAGAAAAGCAATTTAACATAATCACAATCAACAATGTGAGATTTAAGAACTCGTTAAAACTCACATTGTTGATTGTGAACATTTGTAGAATCTGCTGTTTTCTGAAGACGTTGTGGAAGCAACGAAAACGCTGCATGTGTTAATAAACTGTTTAAACGTTAAGAAGACTTGTGTTGTGTCGAACCACGGGACTATTCTTGCCGCAGGTTTCTGGTTTGTTTGTTTGTCATAGTACAATATTATGTAATACGGTGTTCATAGGATGCTTTCTGAGATGTTGACATGTGTGTGTGTCGTTAGCAGTGCCTGTGCTTTTCATGCTGTGGCTACATGTTCATTGTTCGCATAGAAAGTGACAAATGGAAGTGTAAGGGTGGATATTTAAAGCCTGGATGCTTCCATGTTATGTGTAAGTCTCACGGGCCTACGGGTGATAGCGCATACATGTCTATGAAGAACCTTTGGATACCATATGTGACCTGTCGTGGACGAAATGTTTCAGTTGACTGTTCCATCTACCTATGTGTGACATGGTTTGTGGCCATAGGGTGCCAGCGAGTCTTTATTGTTGATTGGGTGTTTTCCATGGTCAAGGACATCAATCCTATTAATTCACTGAAGGATGTCTTTCATTGGTGGGAAAGCCATGGTTTGACCATCGTGATGTCTTTCCCAGCTGACGCTGATATTGTGCCATTGGTATGGTTCCACAGGTCACCCATCTGTTCCGCTGTATGGAAGCGCAGGATCCCCATTTATGTGCTGGCAGATTGAGTGCTGTGTACGCCGGTATCTGCCCAGCGGTCTGGCTTTGTATGGGGAGTGTCTACTGTAGTCCCTATCTGTATTTCCTGGGTTATGCCTTGCAACAGCTGTGGATTCCCCAGGTTTGCAGCTATGGGTGCCATCTTGGCCGTGACGCTTGTCCATCCATGGAACTGCCTACTGGACACTAGTATAGGGCTGTACACATTTCACAGCTGCATTCTGCATTTTCCGTGGATGATTGGCATTATTAGTGCGGAGTAACGATATGCCATGCCCACGCCCCTCACACGGGCGGACAACGAATCATCTGCCAATCCACACCGAGACCCATTTTTGCATACCCACGATCCCATGTCTGCAACCCTCGACAGTACCCATTGCACATCCTTCATGTGTGCGGGAATGGGATGTGAACGCACGTCTATGGACGCAGCAACCTGGGGAGTCCTATTCATATGTCCTGCATTTCATGGACACTTGTCATCACCCTTGAACACGCTTGTGGTGCATATATCTACCTGTGACGTAGTCACGGCTGTCACCTCTTCTGGGTCGCACGATCGCAGCCTGTTGCCAACACGTAAGGAGAAATTTTTGGGTCCTACAATGGACACCGATGTGCATATGTAAAGTGTAGAACATGTTGGACTGTGTCCATTTGGCCAGTGGGTTTGACCGCCGCTGTATGTTCCCCAGTCGCTGATGTCTGTTTGCCTACCCATATTATGTAGTGCTACGGAACCCGTGTCCTTCCACAATTAACCCATATGGTGTTACTGTAGTACTGCAGGTTGGCAACTGCTTTAAGTAATCCTCAGAGGTCCCATTGTGAACTATCCGCCACTGTATTGTCATTATAACACAGCCGGTACATGTAGAACCTATTTATTCATGAAAGGATGTTATTTATGGGTGGGAACGCCATAGTTTAACCATACTATGACCTTCCTAGTTGTCGTTGTTGGTGTGCCATTAATATGTGTTCCACAGGTCGCCCGTATGTTCCGCTGGAGTGGAAGCGGTGATCCCCATATACTTGCTAGCAGCTTGTTTGCTGTGTACGCCGATTCGCACGGCAGTATAGATTTCTATGGGGTGTGTCTACTGTTGTTTCCATCTGTATTTCCTGTGTTATGCCTTACTACAGCTGTGTGATTCCACCAGGTTTGCTATTATGGGTGCCATCTTGTCCGTGACGCTTGTCCATCCTTGGGAAATGCCTACTGACACTGGTGTAGGGCTGTACCCATTTCACAGCTGCATGTAGCATTCTCCGTGGATGATTGTCATTATTGGTGGGTGGTAAGGCATGTTCTGTACCCACATCCTCCCACGGGCGGACAATGGATCATCTGCCAATCATCTCCAACACCCATTTCTGCATACCCACGATCCCATGGCTGCAACCCTCGACAGTACCCATTGCAAATCCTCCATGTGTGCTGGAATGGGATGTGGACGCACATCTGTGGACTCGACAATCTGTGGATTTCTGTGCATATGTCCCGCATTTCATGGACAGTTGTCATCAACCTTGAACACGCTGGCGGTGCATATATGTAGCTGTGCCGTAGTCACGGCTGTAGTTCATCTTGGTCTTCCGCCGCACCCGTTGGCGCTGTAAAGGACAATTTTTGGGTCCTACAATGGACACAAATGTGCATATGTAAAATGTAGAACATGTTGGACTGTGTCCATCTGGCCAGTGGTTGTGACCGCTGCTGTATGTTCCCAATCGCGATGTGTGTTTGAATACACATATTATGTTGTGCTACGAAACCCATGTTCTACTACGATTAACCCAAATGGTATTGATGTAATGCTGCAGGTTGGCAACTGCTTTAAGTAATCCTCAGAAGGCCCAGTAGGACATATACGCCACTGTATTGTCAATATAAAACAGCCAGAACATGTATACCCTATTTATTCATTGAAGGATGTTCGTTATATGCGGGAACGTTAGTGTTGAAACATCGTATGACCTTCCTAGTTGAGGTTGTTAGTGTGCCATTAGTATGTGTTCCACAGGTCGCCCATTTGTTCCGCAGTATGGAAGCGAGTGATCCTCATGTTGTTGCTGGCAGATCGAAAGTGCTGTGTACGCCGGTATTCGCACGGGCGGTCTGACTTTGTATGGGGAGTGTCTACTGTAGTCCCTATCTGTATTTCCTGTGTTATGCCTTACCGCAGCTGTGTAATTCCACCAGGTTTCCAGTTATAGGTGCCATCTTGGTCGCATACACTTGTCCATCCATGGGAATTGCCTACTGGACACTGATATAGGGCTGAACACATTTCACACCTGCTTTTAGCATTATCCAGTGGATGCTTTGCATCATTAGTGGGGAGTAAGGCACGTGCTATACCCACAGCCCTCCCACGGGCGGACAACGGATTATCTGCCAAACAACACCGAGCCCCATCTTTGCATACCCAGGATCCCATGGCTGCAACCTCCACGGTACCCATTACACACCCGCCATGTGTGCGGACTGGGATGTGTACGCACTTCTATGGACACGACAATCTGGGGATTTCTGTTCATATGTCCTGCATTTCATGGACAGTTATCATCAACCTTAAACACGCTTGGTGGTGCATATGTCTAGCTGTGCCGTAGTCACGGCTGTCACTCTGTCTGAGTCGATCGCAGCTGGTCGATATTGCGAACGGAACAATTTTTGGAGTCCTACAATGGACACCGATGTGCATATGTAAAGTGTAGAACGTGTTGGACTGTCACCATCTGGCCAGTGGTTTTGACTGCCGCTGTATGTTCCCCAATCGCGGATGTCTGTTTGACTACCCATATTATGTATTACTTGGCCTATCTATATCCACGTGCCAGTAGGCGGAAATACAGCAAACCTTGAGTCCTGCTCATGTTCATGAAAGACATTATTGAACATATATCAGGCCAAAACAGACAATGACAAAAACGATACACTCCACAGTCAAAAGATACTGAGCTCTTTCACCCACTAACATGGGGCATCGACGGAGTACGAAATACATTACATATTCGTCCCTTATACACTTCCTTCAGAGTCAGTTTAAAGTCAATTAATCAATAAACCTGCTCATAGTTAAGTGGACAGTGCTCCAAGTCTTGATGATAACGTGACATATACAAATCAGTGCTGCATACATTACTTAATGGGAACAATAATACGACAACAATGTGTTAATATAAATACAATATTGGTCAATACAATCAGTATATTGAAACATACTTGATAATTGTTGTGAGTAAACCTTAGAATGTAGTGTGTTGATCATGATATTGTATATCAATGTGTATAATTGTAGCATTACGATTCCAAAGCATGGAATCAATATGTACAATCTAAGCATATATTTTATAATTATGAATGTAAATGTGTCACAATGGTACATATGAATATGACTGTATTATAACTATATCAATATGAAATGGAATAAACTGTAGTTGTTTACATCTTGTTTTCAAGTGACAAATCTATGTCCATGCGTCATATATACGGCCCGCCGGACTGCTGTGTGTAGATGTGTACATGTGAACCCCTCGCTTCATACCTTTCTTTGTTACTGTCTGTGGATTACCTGTGTACACACATCAATTACCATGCCATACCTTTCCACTGTACAGGTTCTGGCATGGTGTACGGCCGGTTGGCCCTTACTCTTGCTGTGTGTTACATTGACCAGTGTCTATCTGGCAATTCGCTGGCGGTCATGTGTGACCTTCTTGCTACTTTAGGGACCTGATCCCATAATTGTGACGTGCTTCCACTGGCCATATATCTGTCTGTCGTCTGGGATCTGTGTGTAACCAGTCCTTTCAGGACACTTTCTATTGCTATTTTTTGGTTACATATATGAGTACTTTGGTATGTTGTGCTATTATTGTGTGTGGAGAATTTCTCCACGGGCCTCTGCTGACACTGGACATATATCCAGCTAGCCTAGCCCGTTCAAGTGTGAGCCAACTGAACGCAATTCGTACGGGGGCACCTTCTGACAAGTGGGTCGGGTTACTGATGCATAACCGTCATCAATCCATACTACTAACACCTACGTTATTCTATCCACAGTCTATGTTTGTCTCATCACATAGCGTGTGTTTCTCACTATTTCTAACGGTACTTTACATGGCATTGCCCGATGCCATACATTCAGAGGCTAACATTGTTGAGACATGTCTGGTTGACGTGGAGGACACATCCTTAACCTTCCCTGCTTCGAGTGGATGACACACGACACGCACACCGCATTTCCTAATTGTGGGTTACGCGCAGGCTACATGCATATCCGTATTCTGTTTACATATGTTTACTGGGTCTGTGTGGTTACGCGTGTGTGTTAGTTGTGACTATTCCGTAACATATCTCTGATCCGTTGACGGACGGTGCAGAACGCACTTACACCTTTATACATGTAACAGTCTTTGCAGCATGGACGATTACGCATAACGCTCACATGTATATGTTCTATAGTCGTAATTCAAACGGGACTGCATTCACGCTTGCCGGTTACTGTGACCACTACACGTTAGCTGTTCGGTCTCATTAATATGCATACCCATGGTACTTAGCTACATTAACATATCCCCCCCCCACCCCCCCCGCACTCACGCGACGCCACAGGCATCCATTCCCTGCTGGGAAAGGTGCAGTACTACATGTTAAACCTTGCTTATTCCCTCTCGCCCATCGCCCAGGATGCATATGTCGTGACCGCAGGGATGTTCAGATCACAGGTGCTTATATCCCCTACGCATACAGGCCTTCGATTGTCAGGGTGTTCCTGTGGTGCTTTGGGTTTGGTCTTGTCCGCCCAGTGTACGGAACTGCCCTGACCATGTACGAATGTTAGATGAGTCACATGGGCACGGTTTGTCCGTGTCTATGATACCATGTCCCCCCCATTATTCATAACCGTGTGCGCTGATTGGCCGGTGTACCCATTGTAGATCTTGTTATACTAATTGCACACGGTCCGGTCAAACGGACCTATTTCCATTACTAACCTACTGTATGTATAATCTGTGTCGCTATACTACATGGGTTTTGCATAGCGTGATTTGCTTTCACTGAGCCACAGACATGTCCGCTGCTTAGTTTGGGCCGGTTCCGCTTCTGCTACACACATTTAACATGGCGGAACAGGTCGAACAGCTCAGCAACGGGGACATCGGGCTCTCCGTCGCTGTTTAGTATTAAATCGCTATGTTGACTTTGTTTCACTGAGCTAGACTCTGTCGACTTTGGTTATGGACATCTCGCATTGTACGCCCTCACCGCTGGTGCCGTGATGTCTGCGCTTGGGCGGACAGGCATTATGCTGTGCCATTATGTCTGGGAATATATGGTTTCTTTCCATAGATGATATGGCATACTAGCAATGACTCGTGTCTGGGTCTGGGTACTGCTGTATTTACCCACGGCAAGAGTGGCCTTAGGTTAAGTGGTGCCCTAGGCAGAAGGACTCCCTGGTGCCATCGCCACATCACCCGCCACCCCCCTCCTGGTCTACCTACACAAAATAAAGGCTGGAAAGGTGCCCCGAGTAGAGCAGGCTGCCTAGTTGGCCTATGCCTAAGGCCGGCTATGTGTGTGGTCCCTCGGCATCGGACTCGGGAACGCGCCACGTCTGCCGTGGGTATGTCCAGCATTACCCACATCCCGCCGTGGTTTATTGCTATGATGTTCCATGTGTACAGTGGTGCCGGTTACCATACATATGCCTTTCTCAAAAGCCGAATTCACACTTCTGAACACTACTGTGGTCTCCTTTAAGGCCCCTGAGCCAGTGGTAAACATTACTCAAACCGCTGAATCACGTACATATGCCTTCCACCAGCACCTACAGGACTGCATGGATCAGGCAATCCCATGCAAAACTGAGACTCTTTGTACCAAAGCCAAGCAGCCAGTGTGGTGGACCCCAGCCATGAACAAGCTCTACAACGACAGGAGGTAGCTACTACAAGATAGAGCGGAATACTTGTAAGGTAAGACACCCTTGCTCATTATATGTGAAGAACTACAAGCTGTCATGACATCATCCAGGGGAAATTCAACAGAGAAATTAACAAGGACTCAACAGACAATCATAAGGCCTTCTTTAGCTATGTTGGACACCTGGGAGGGCACTCCCAGATATGCTCAGACTGGGTTCAGAATGATGTGAAGATGACTGAACCTACACACATTGCCAACATACTGGCTGACAGGTTCGGTGCTAACTCCCCCCCCCCACATGGAGAGATATCTATACCAGAGGATTGTAGATCCTGGAACATCTGTAACGCACAGGTGGGAAATGCTCTCTCCAAGGCAGTAAACACAGCATCCATGGGACCAGATGTTGTCCCAGCTGTGTACTCCATGAACCCAATGGGGAATTAAACCCACAGTTAGGACAGCTGTTTAATTCTAGCCTCACCTCAGGATACGCACTCCAAGTAGTGGCACAAGGCGACTGTAGTCACACTTCACAAGGATGGTGCCTCCACTGACCCTGGTAATTACCATCCCATTAGCTTGACAAGCCTTATCTGCAAAGCCATGGAGAAGGATCATAATGGAACTCATAGATAAAGACATACGGACCTGCATACTTTGGATCCAACCCAGTTTGGCTTGGTCAAAGGCAGATCATGCCTTTAAACGTGTTCGACTTTTTAGGATCAGTCACCAAGGCCATTGATGAGGGTAAAGCAGTCCATACAGCCTACCTCAACCTGGCAAAGGCCTTCGACACAATACCCCCCTCAGGTATCATTGATAAACCCGCCAGATTGAATGTGAATACATACATCGCCAGATGGGTTGCAAACAGGCTAAGTCACAGAACCCACACGGTCATAGTTGCTGGCGCCATGTCATACTCACAGCCGGTCACAGGTGGTGTCCCACGGGGCTCAGTCCTGGGTGCACTGTTTTTCAGCATCTACATTTCCAAAGTACAAGCAAACACAGGGGGGGTTATGGCTGACAATGTTTGCAGATGACTGCAAACTGGGTGCCATAGTCGGACACACATCTGCCACAGACATCCTTCAGAAGGGCCTCACAGATGTGGATAACTGGTGCCAGAGACATGGCCTACAGCTAAATGCCGGGAAATGCATAGTCATACCCTTTGGGAAGAACAAGGTTACCCCTAGCTACCATATAGGTGGCAATCCACTGAGCACAGAGGGAGTTACCATGGATCTGGGGACCTGGGTTGTTGGTAACCGCTCGCTCGACACACACGTTGTTAACGTAGTTAGGTAGACCTTCAACATTGCCCAGCTCATCATGAAGGGATTCACATCTAGATCAGGGGAGGTCATTGTCCCCTTGTACTCATCACTCATTAGACCTATGATTGGGTACAATGCCCCGTTCAGAATGTATCTGACCCAACACCTGCAGCAGCTGGAAAGGCCCCAACAGTTCATCGACAAACAGATGCAGGGTCTCAGGAATATGTGTTATGCTGACTGACTGAAAGGATTCCAGCTCTATTCAGTCGCATACCACTTGCCCAGAGGTGACCTGTGCCTGGCATACAAGGCCATGTCGAACCCAGATTTGATGACTATGCTTCACCTAAAGAATCTAGATCCCTCAGATCCACAAGGGCAGGTGACATACACCTTGACACTGTCATTAATAGAACGTG
The DNA here is from genome assembly GCF_019279795.1 of Protopterus annectens. Classification (NCBI taxonomy): domain Eukaryota; kingdom Metazoa; phylum Chordata; order Ceratodontiformes; family Protopteridae; genus Protopterus; species Protopterus annectens. Next base: position 941,664,528 of record NC_056748.1, read on the forward strand.
CTGGTGGGACAGAGTCATCACCCAGACACTCACTATGCTGTGGAACAACATCCCAGTACATGTGAGGCCAAGCACCTCGCTGGCCTTGTGTTAGTATTTTGACAAGGATGTCTGAATTGATTTATTTAACTCACCTTCTAAATGAATATTTACTTTACCACATTGTGAATCAATACATTTCATTGATATATTTTACATTAGTCATAATCATAAGGTTTATCTCTATATATTATGGTTCATTTATATTACTAGGTGTCTGTAGTTCTTTTAATATATTGGCACAATCCCTAGAACATATATATGTAGCTTAAACACTCAGACATTTGGAAAACATTATGTTGGTTCTTCTTTCATATATATACATATATTTATATTTTTCTATGAAGAATGTACCTTTTGATGCAATGTCTGATTTACTCACTGTGTGGAATCTGTAACCCAAGTAAAGTGTTTTTGCTTGTTTGCCTTTAAGGCATTTAATTAATACGTAGCACATCTAATTTACTGACCACTTAAGGGATTTAAATGTAGTAGGTTGGACTGCATCGTATGTATTCTGAATAAGTCTGCTTATGAAGCAGACAAAAAGCGCTCCAATAAACTATGGTGACTGCATTTAATTCCTGGTGGGCTCTGAGTGGTCACTGACTGTGTCTACAGTACCTCATGTTTGCTTTGGACTTTCTCAGCTGGTTGTCTGTGTTATTTGTATGGGGAATGTCAAGTGTAGTCCCTATGTGTATTACCTGTGTAACGCCTTACTGCGGCAGTGTAATTCCACCGGGTTTGCAGTTATGGGTGCCATCTTGGTCATACGCTTGTCCATCCATGAGAATTGCCTACTGGACACTGGTATAGGGCTGTACACATTTCACACCAGCATTTACCATTCTCCGGTGGATGCTTTGCATTATTAGTGGGGAGTAAGGCAGGTGCTACGCCCACACCCCTACCACGGGCGGACAAAGGATTACCTGCCAAACGACACCGGGCCCTATTTCTACATACCCAGGATCCCTTGAGTGCAACAGTCGACACTACACATCACACATCCTTCATGTGTGCGAGACTATGATGTGGACGCACTGCTATGGACTCGGTACCCTGGGTATTTCTGTGCATATGTGCTGCATTTCATGGACAGCTATCATCAACATTAAACACGCTATGTGCATATGTGTACCTGTGACGTGGTGACGACAATGAGTTCACGTGGTGATGCCGGAGGCTAGCAGGCATTCAATGAATGGAATTTTGGGTCCTACAATGGACACCACTGTGCATATGTAAAGTGTAGAGCTTGTCGGACTGTGTCCTTGTGGCCAGTGGGTTTGACTGCTGCTGTGTGTTCACCAATCGCTGATGTCTGCTTGACTACCCATAGTGTGTAGTGCTACGGAAACCATGTTTTCCCAGACCGAACCAAATGTTGTACATCCAATGTTGCAGGTTAACAACCGCTTTAATTAATCCCCAGAGGTCCCGTTGGGAAGTATCGCCACTTTATTGTCGGAACGACACCTCCAGACTAGGTAAATCACGGGCACTTTAGCCCGGTCTTACCGCCATTTGCAAGTGTGATTAGCAGACACGGTCAATACATGTATGATAATACATATTGTCATGCCGGGTTAATCTATGTTATTTGGACAATGGCTTCTGCTATTGACATCCATTGCTGTGGGTGTTGCCGTTACCATACACATGGCTTTCTCAAAGGCAGAATTCACAATTCTGAACACTACTGTGGTCTCCTTTAAGGACCCTGAGCCAGTGGTCAACAGTACTGCAGCCACTGCATCACTTACATATGCCGTCTACCGGTACCTACAGGACTGCATGGATCAGGCATTCCCTTACCCAACTGTGGTTCATTGTACCAATGCCAAGCATCCAGTGTGGTGTACCCCAGCCATACACAAGCTGTACAGCGAGAGGAGGTGGCTACTACAAGGCGGAGCAGACACCTTGTGAGGTATGACACCCTTGGTCATTATATGTGTAGAGCTACAGGCTGTCATGACATGGTCCAGGGCACGCTCCACAGATATATCTACATGAACCTGGCTGACAATCATACAGCCTTCATTTGCTATGCTGGACACCTGCCAGGTCACTCCCACATATGCTCTGACTGGGTTCACGATGATGTGGAGTTTACTCAACATACACACATTTCCAAAATACGGGCTGACAGGTTCGGTGAGGACATCTACTCACCCTCCCCCCCACATGACGAGATGTCTGTACTGGCGGTTTGTGGTCCCCAAATGTTCTGTGACGCACGGGTGGGACATGCTCTCTCCAGGGTAGTGAACATAGCATCCATGGGACCAGCTGGTGACCCGACTGTGTACTCCACGATCTCATTGACGGATTACACCCACAGTTAGGACAGCTGTTTCTTTGTAGCCTCACCTCGGGTAATGTACCCGTGTTGTGTCACACGGCGACTGTGGTTCCACGTCACAGGGCCAATGCCTCCACTGACCCTGGTTATTACTGTCCCATTACCATGAGGAGACCTATCTGCAAAGACATGGGAAGGGATCATACTGCGCTCGTAGATGAAGGCATAGGGGACCTGCATACTTTGCATCCAACACGGTTTGGCTTGGTCAGGGCGGTTCATGCTTAAAGCATGGTTGACGCTTTTGCGACAGTCACCAAGGCCATTGATGGGGTCTTGCAGTCCATACAGCCTACCTCGACCTAGCAAAGGCCTTCAACACATCACCCCTCAGGTATCATTGATAAACCCATCGCCTTGATGTGAACACGCATATCGCAGGATGGGTTGTAAACTGGCTATGTGACACGCCCACGTGGTCATAGTTGCTGGCAGCATGTCGGACCCACTGCCTGTCGCAGGCGGTGTCCCACAGGGCTCTTCCCTGGGTCCACTCCTCTTATACATCTACATTTCCACAGTACAGGCACACACAGGGGTGTTATGGGCGACATTGTTTGTAGATGACTGCAAAACGGGTGCCATAGTGGGACGGACATCTGACACGGATATCCTTCAAAGGCCTCCCAGATATGCATATCTGCTGTCAGGGACATGGCCTACAGCTAAATGCAAGGTAATGCAACATCATACCTGTCGAGGAGTACTAGGACACCCCTGTCCAGCATATGGGTGGCAGTCCACTGAGCGCAGGGGTGATTACCAGGATCAGGGACAGGAGTTGTCGGTCACCATTCGCTCCACACACACGCTGCTATCGTGGTTCGTTGGGACTTCTACATTGCCCACCTGTTTGTGCAGGGATTCACATGTAGATCAGGGTAGGTCATTGTCTCCTTGTACTCATTACGTGTTACACCTATGATTGAGTACAATGCCCCGTTCAGAATGTCTGTGACCCAACACCTGCAGCAGCTGGAAAGGCCCCGACAGTTCATCCACAAACGGATGCAGGGTCTCAGGAATATGTGTTATGCTGACCAACTGAAAGGGTTCCATCCCTATTCCGTCGCATACCACTTGCCCAGAGGTGACCTGTGCCTGGCATCCAAGGCCAGTTCAAACCCGGATTTGATGACTATGCTTCACCTAAAGAATCTAGATCCCTCAGAATCACAAGGGCAGGTGACGACACCTTGGCACTGTCATTAATAGAATGTGCTGGTGGGACACATTCATCACCCAGACACTCACTATGCTGTGGAACAACATCCCAGTACATGTGAGACAGAGCACCTGGCTGGCCTTGTTTTAGTATTTTGACAAGGATGTCTGAATTGCTTTATTCAACTAAACTTGTAAATGAATATTTACATTACCACGCTTGTAATCTTTACATTCCATTGATATATTTTACATTAGTCATACTCATAGTGTTTATCTCTATATATTAGGTTCATTTAGATTACTAGGTGTCTCTACTTCTATTAATGTATTGGCACAATCCCTAGAACATATATATGTAACGATACACTCAGACACTTGGTAAACATTATGTTGGGTCTTCTGTCATATTAATACATATAGTATTATTTTCATGAAGACTGTACATGTTGAAGCAATGTCTGATTTACTCACTGTGTGCAATCTGTGACCCGAGTAGACTTTTTAGCTTGTTCGCCTTTAAGGCATTTAATGAATACTTAGCACATCTTATTTACTGGCCAATTACGGGTTTTAAATGTAGTACATTTAACTGCATTGTATGTATTCTGAAGAAGTCTGCTTATGAAGCAGACGAAAAGCGCTGCAATAAACTATGGTGACTGCATTTAATTCCTGGTGGGCTCTGAGTGGTCACCGGCCCATTTCTACAGTACCTCAGTTTTGCTTTGGACCTTCTCATCTGGGTCTCTGTGTTATTTGTATGGGGAATTCCAAGTGTAGTCCCTATGTGTATTACCTGTGTAATGCCTTACCGCGGCTGTGTAATTCCACCAGGTTTGCAGTTACGGGCGATTCTTGTTCATACGCTTGTCCATCCATGTGAATTGCCTACTGACAGTGGTATAGGGCTGTACACTTTTCACGCCTGCATTTAGCATTCTCCGTGGATGCTTTGCATTATTCGTAGGGAGTAAGGCAGGTACTACGACACATCCTCCCACGGGCGACAACGGATTATCTGCCACACAACACAGAGCCCCATTTATGCATACCCAGAATCCCATGGCTGCAACCCTCGACAGTACCCATTACACATCCTTCATGTGCTGGATTGTGATGTGGACTCACATGTATGGACACGCCGATCTGGGTATTTATGTTCAGATGTCCTGCATTTCATGGACTCTGTCAGCAACCCCTTGGCTTTCAACCC